>NC_057808.1:422020479-422069448 GCF_018294505.1 Triticum aestivum | reverse complement strand
TGTCTTGAATCATCAGTATGCGTAACCAATATGTGTCTCCCGTTCGAAAGCGTCATAGTTATAAATATGCATGCATTTGCATATTTATAACCTTGATTCTTTCGAATTGTCCAACGCTATCCATGGACAGCCCGAGTATGTTTAGATTGGGTTCGTTTTCCCATATGCTTTGCTCCGGATCCGACGCATAAATTTCGTCAGTGCCTCCCCTGTTGTTCTCCGGGTACACATCCTCTCTGTTTATTGCAGAGACGTGTATCAGGAGAACAGCGGGGAGGTGCTGCCAAAATTTTGCGTAGGATCCGGGGCATAGCATGGGAAAATGAACCCAATCTAAACATACTCGGGTGGGATTAGGACCTATCATTACCTATTAGAGTGTAGGTTGCATGGACGTAATAAAATTGACAAAGTAGATCAACTGATGAATACATACATGGTGAATTATATATATATATATATATATATATATATATATTTGTTGTGTGTTTAGTAGCTCTGAAAGTCAAGATGAGTGATCGTGCATGGATGTACACCGGTCACACTGGTCAGAACATGGAGCACTGAATGGTTCACAAAAACCAAGGGGTTTGTGCGAGCCGCATTTGCAAATGGCCAGAGGAAAACCTGGTGCCCCTGTTTACGGTGCGGCAATTGGGAAAAGAGGACAGAGGCTGAAATGGGCAAACACCTGCAGAAGAGTGGTTTTACGCCCGATTATACGGTGTGGACATTTCATGGTGAGTCTGCCCAACGTGACCGAGCTGAGGTGGATCGTCGTCGCACCGACGAGCATGGTACCGGGATGGAAAACATGGTGCAAGACTTTGATGATGCTCGGGATTCGGACGAGGAGATGGAGGAATCTGCAAAGGCCTTCAATGAAATGTTGGAGTCTTCAAAACGTCCGCTCCATGAGCACACTGAGCTTTGTCAGTTGGATGCCATCTCACAAGTAATGGCTCTGAAGGCTCAGTTCAACTTGGGCAGAGAATGCTACGATGCAATGATGACAGTATTTGGACGCTTTCTACCCAAAGGCCATGTAATGCCTGCAAACCTGTACCAGTCGGACAAAATCCTCCGTGCACTGAAGATGCCCTATGATAAGATACATGCCTGTGAGAAAGGATGTCTCTTGTTTAGGCTTGACTATGCGGACTTGAACTATTGTCCCATTTGCAAGTCTTCCAGGTATGTTGTGGTAGACAACGGTATGGGTGAGAAGACACAGACCAAAATCCCCGTTAGTGTTCTTCGGTATATGCCAATCGTACCAAGACTTCAACGTCTTTTCATGGTCGAAGAGACGGCCAGACAGATGACATGGCACAAAACGGGCAAAAGAACCGAACTAGATGCAGATGGGAATCTGATGATTGTACACACATCGGATGGTGTTGCGTGGAAAAAGTTTGATGAATTACATGGTGACAAAGCGGCAGATCCGAGGCATCCTCGAGTCGGCATCAGCACGGATGGGTTCAGTGTGTTTGGTATGACGGCAGCCCAATACAGTTGTTGGCCCGTATTTGTCTTTCCACTCAATCTCCCCCCCCCCCGGACAGATTATGCAAAGAAAGAACATTTTCCTGACGTTGATAATTCCAGGGCCCAACTATCCGGGGAAAAATATGAATGTGTACATGCAACCGCTTAAGGACGAATTGCAAGAAGCCTGGGATAATGGGTTCAAGACATACGATGCCTATAGCAAACGGAACTTCATAATGCGTGTCTGGTACATGTACTCGACGCATGACTTGCCGGCGTATGCGCTATTCGTTGGCTGGTGTGTGCATGGAAGGTTCCCGTGCCCCACATGCAAGGGAGCTCTTGAGTTTCGTTGGCTTCAGGCCGGTCGCAAGTTTTCTTGCTTCGACATGCATAGAGAGTTCCTGAATCCTCGCCATAAGTTCAGGAAAGACAAGAAGAACTTCATCAGAGGTAGAGTTTTCAAAAACTCTGCACCACATGCATTGACAGGCCAACAGACCCTGGATCAGTTAAACGCTCTCGAGCCAGATCCCGAGCGTCCAGGGTACTTCAAGGGGTATAATTCTAAGCACGCCTGGACTCACAAAACATGCTTATGGGATCTGCCTTACTTCAAAGACCTCCTTTGCCCACACAACATCGACGTGATGCACACTGAGAAGAATATCGCCGAGGCACTTTTTGGTACATTGTTCGGCATAGATGGGAAGTCAAAGGATAATACTAAGGCTAGAGTCGATCTGGAGGCGCTATGTGATAGGCCGTTACAAAACATGAAAGAACCGAAAGGAAAGCAGAACTGGACGAAGCCAAAGGCATGGTTCAATCTTGGAAGGCCGGCTATGAGGGAAATTATCTTGTGGGTGAAAATGCAGTTGATGTTCCCCGATGGGTATGCAGCGAATCTACAGAGGGGAGTCAGTCTTGATAAATTGAAGATATTTGGTCTCAAGAGTCATGATTGGCACATATGGATTGAGCGGGTAATGCCGGTGATGTTGCGTGGCTTCATCCCTGAGGATGAATGGCTAGTACTGGCAGAACTCAGCTATTTCTTCCGTGTTCTTTGTGCGAAAGAACTATCGCCTGGCGTGCTAGAAGAAATGGAAGAGTTGGCGCCGGAGTTGATCTGCAAGTTAGAGAAGATCTTTCCACCGGGCTTCTTTAATCCAATGCAACATTTGATTTTGCATCTCCCGACCGAGGCAAGATTGGGGGGGCCCATGCAAAATCGTTGGTGCTACCCAACTGAGAGGATGCAGAAGACGCTTCGACAAAAATGTAAAAATAAACGTAGAATTGAAGCATCGATGGCTGAGGCATTCATCACTGAGGAGGCGGCAAACTTCGTGACAGATTACTTGCTAGTCTTAACATTTGAGTCTCATTACTAACTAGTATGACTCTGTTCTTAAAACCAAATGTGCAGTCTGTGTGCGAGAAGTCCGGTTAGCCCGCTCCGCCGATGCCAGTGATTGCTCCTGGGAGCACGGTGAGTTTAGTTTGAATGGACATTACTTGGTAGTCTTAACATTTGAGTGTCGTAATGCTAACGAGACATTGGAAATGATCTTTGGTGCAGCTTAACTCCAGAAACGCATCGCACGATCCTTCTCCAGGTAGCGGCACTAGCCACCCCGCTCCTACACCTCCCTGATCACGGTAAGTTTCTCTAGTGTTTTGCTTAACAAATGCATAAAGACCTAGACTTAGCTTTATTTCCTCCAATATGCTTACCATAATGACCTAGAGTTAGCTTATTTTCCTCCAAAATGACCCATTTTACCTAGGTTAGCTTATAAATGATGCAGTTCATCCAAGTTAGCTCAAAAATGACCCATTTTACCTAGATTAGCTCCTAAATGATCCATTTTACCTACGTTAGCTTTAAAATGGCCCATTTCACCTAGGTTAACTCCAAAATGACCCATCTTACCTAGGTTATCTCATAAACGATCCATTTCAACTAATTTAGCTCATAAACGATCCATTTGACCTAAGTGAGCTAAAAAACGATCCATTTCACCTAAATTAGCTCTTAAATGATCCATTTCACCTAAGTTAGCTCAAAAAGATCCATTTCAACTAAATTAGCTCTAAAATGACCCATTTTACGTAGATTAGCTCCTAAATGATCCATTTTACCTACGTTAGCTTTAAAATGACCCATTTCACCTAGGTTAGCTCCAAAATGACCCATTTCACCTAGGTTAGCTCCAAAATGACCCATCTTACCTTGGTTAGCTTATAAATGATCCAGTTTATCCAAGTTAGCTCTAAAATGACCCAATTTACCTGAGTAGCTCCTAGGTTAGCTTATAAATTATCCAGTTTATACTTCTTGTTCTAGTCTTCTTCTTGTTCTAGTCACCTATTTCTAACTTTCTTATTTACCATTTTGCAGATTTCATTCACTTCATGGAAGCTAGCTTGCTATGATGGAGTGCTTGCTTTTCCTTTGATGAAACTTTGCATTGTATCTAGCTTGCTATGATGGAACTTGCTATCTTGATGAAACCTTGCATTGTAATATATATATGGATGGAACAATGTGTATGGATGGAACTTGCTTATGTATGAACAATGTGTATGGATGAAACTGATGTGATATGTGATATGAAACTTATGTGCTGGATATGTGATATGGAAATATATCTATATATGTCATATATATTTTCTGTGCAAATTGTGGGATTTAATAAAAAACAGAAAAAACAGCCAATATGCAGGCTCTTTGCCGTCTGCCACCGACGGCAAAGAGCTCTTTGCCGTCTGCCGCGGACGGCAAAGAAGCCACGTGGCAGCCAACTGTGCTTCCTGGGAGCTGACCCATTTGGTCAGTTTGCCTACAGTGGCAGACGGCAAAGACTTTGCCATCCGTGGCAGACGGCAAAGAACCTGCACTTTGCCATTAGTGGCAGACGGCAAAGAACCTGCCATCTAGTGACGTGTAGATGACATCATACGGCGGACGGCAAAGATCAGAGAAATTTTGCCGTCTGCGGCGGACGGCAAAGGTCTGCCGTTAGCCACTTAACGGACTGACAGCGCAATTATTGCCGTCCGCCCTCTTTGCCGTCCGCCGCAGACGGCAAAGAACCTTTGCCGTCCGCCACCAGGAAGCAGACGGCAAAGCAGCTGTTTACCGTAGCCTTCTTTGCCAGAGCCTTTTGCCGTCCGCGGCTGACGGCAAAGGTCTTTGCCGTCCGCCTTTCGAGCCTTTGCCGTCCGCCGTGGCAGACGACAAAGTAGTTGTTTCCTGTAGTGATACACGCCTAAGTCGGACAAAGCCGACTCCTCGCCCGAAGCGGAAAAAGTCTTTAGGGAATTGAGACCTCTCGAACAGCGACCAGCTCCCGCCTTATCATGACAGTCAGTTTTAGCTTTCTCTACTGAGGTGCTCGTCCGGAAGAACCGGGACACAATCGCAGTAGTTCTCCCAGTGCTACCTTAGCCGATATAGCGGAGCGTAAGGTACCAAAACATGGGAGCCGGGCAAACCCAACTATTGACCCAAGACATGATTCGGAGCTGATGCATATAATGCTATAAGTTCGGGGTGCCGCACTGTCAAGAGTGTTCGGACTTCTCACGCCATGTTATGGGGTATACGAAAGCCCCTGGTGTACTGGCCGTACCAGAGTGTACGGGTGCTAACTGTCATAAATGAACATATATATAAAAGAATATAGAATGCGATAATAGACTAGTGCTATGCATTGTTTATTCAAGAAATGCGTCAGAGCATGCTGATACAATTAGTGTGGTAAGCAAAAAATAGGACTATTTGACATATCCCATCCAAGGGCAAGCTGCGGACTGGTATCTTAAAGCAGGTATTTCACTCGTTATCAGAGACCACCTGGGGATACCATTGTACGACGTAGCTTCCTGCCACCTTGGATGTTGTATCATGTGTCCGGCAATCGTACTGCCGGATAGGGCTTCTAGAGAGTAAAGTCCTGAAAGAAAGAGAATGATTAAGATAGTAAGCCCCTAGTGCAGTTGAGCCGCATTGTGGGACGTGCCTTGATTGTGCCCCCGCCGACGCCTATGGTATTTTCAATGCGTAATTATGTACGCGTGGCACGAATTTTGTCGTTCGACTGAGGCTAGGGCGGGGGCCGAATTGGTATGCGAGCTCTGAGCGTGCCAGGCGATCCTGTTGCAGGTTGCTCCGGACGCGCTTGACGGTGTCCGGGGGCTTTATCGCCGAACTAGTGGATTGCCTTAGAGGCTGCTTTGTGCCTCCGCTGCGAGGGCCGCAGTGTGCTCCTTCGTACGGAGCGAGCGCTCTGTGTTTCCATTGACTGTGATGACCCCCCTAGGTCCTGGCATCTTGAGCTTAATGTCTGCATAATGCGGTACTGCGTTGAATCTTGCAAACGCGGTTCGCCCGAGCAGTGCGTAATAGCCGCTGCGGAACGGGACGATATCGAAGATTAACTCCTTGCTTCGGAAGTTGTCCGGAGATCCGAAGACCACTTCCTGTGTGATTGAGCCCGTACAATGGGCCTCTACACCTGGGATGACGCCTTTAAAGGTCGTTTTTGTGGGTTTGATCCTTGAGGGGTCGATACCCATTTTGCGCACTGTATCCTGATAGAGCAGGTTCAGGCTGCTGCCGCCGTCCATAAGGACTCGAGTGAGGTGAAATCCGTCAATGATGGGGTCTAAGACCAATGCGGCCGATCCGCCATGACGGATACTAGTGGGGTGGTCCCTGCGATCGAAGGTGATCGGACAAGAGGACCATGGGTTGAACTTTGGGGCGACGGGCTCCGTCGCATATACGTCCCTTAGTGCACGCTTCCGTTCCCTCTTGGGGATGTGGGTTGCGTATATCATGTTCACCGTCCTCACTTGTGGGGGGAACCTCTTCTGTCCTCCCGTGTTCTGCGGCCATGGCTCCTCCACATCATCGCTGTGCAGCCCCTTGTCCTTGTTTTCGGCCTTTAACTTGCTGGCCTGCTTGAACACCCATCATTCTCTGTTGGTGTGATTGGCTGGCTTATTGGGGGTGCCGTGTATTTGACACGGGCGATCAAGTATGCGGTCCAAACTGGACGGGCCCGGAGTGCTTCTTTTGAATGGCTTTTTCCGCTGACCGGGTTTAGAGCCTCTGAATCCGACATTGACTGCCGTATCCCCGGTGTTATCACCGTTGTTGCGGCGCTTGTGTTTGCTGCGACGTGGCCTGCCGTCACTGTCCTTGGTATCCGAAGTGCCAAGGTTTCTTGATATGTTGTTGCTGCGAGCCAGCCAAATATCCTCTCCCGCGCAAAAGCGGGTCATTAGTGTCATGAGGGCTGCCATAGAATTCGGCTTTTCCTAGCCGAGGTGCCGGGCGAGCCACTCGTCACGGATGTTGTGCTTAAATGCCGCTAAGGCCTCTGCATCCGGACAGTCGACAATTTATTTTTCTTGGTTAGGAACCATGTCCAGAATTGCCTGGCCGATTCCCCTAGCTGCTGAATTATGTGGCTCAAGTCATCGACATCTAGTGGTCGCACATAAGTGCCCTGGAAGTTGTCGAGGAATGCGTCTTCCAGATCCTCCCAACAGCCAACGGAGTGTGCTGGCAAGCTATTCAGCCAATGCCGAGCTGGTCCTTTAAGTTTTAACGGGAGGCACTTGATGGCATGTAGATCATCACCGCGGGCCATGTGGATGTGGAGGAGGAAATCCTCGATCCATACCGCGGGATCTGTTGTGCCATCATATGATTCAATATTTACGGGTTTAAAACCCTCTGGGAATTGATGCTCCATTACTTTGTCAGTGAAGCATAGGGGGTGTGCCACGCCTCTGTGCTGGGCTATATCGCGGCGCAGCTCATATGAGTCTTGCCTGCTGTATTCGGCCCGGCCGGATTTGCCTTTACTGTATCCGGCGTGGCGGTCACCGTCCCACGTAGGGGCGTGCCCTCGAGATCCCTAGATCGATCTTGCGTGTTTTGCCCTGTCTTCCAATACGCCTCGTAGGTCTTGCGTGTTTCCCGGTGCCTTGGTATTTTTGTTTGAGTGGCGGCGGGGTGCGGGCTGAACTTCTGGCTGAAATGCCTCTCTGTCTCGGCCACGAGGTGGCCGATCAGCCGCGTCATATGCTTCCTCCTCAAGTCGGGGTAGCATCCTGCGCTTTGGGTGACCCTTGGAGGGGCGTTCGAGTTCGTATTCCTCGGCCGCAAGGACTTCAGTCCATCTGTCTGCTAGCAAATCTTGATCAGCTCGAAGCTGTTGCTGTTTTTTCTTTAGGCTATTTGCTGTGGCTATAAGCCGATGCTTAAAGCGCTCCTGCTCGACGGGATCCTCGGGTACGACAAATTCTTCGTCGTCGAGGCTCACTTCGTCTTCGGAGAGAGGCATGTAATTGTCATCCTCCGCTTCTCCCTCTGCCGCTCGCTCAGGAGGGCTGGCTTGTTCATCCTCCGGATCTAGATCTTGCTGGAGGGGATTGTCATCATCTTCGGCACTGTCTGGAGTACTGTTATCTCCTGTGCCAGTATCACCGCTTTTGCTATGGCGAGACTTAGAGCGGCGTCGCTGACGTCGACGCTTGGGTTGCTTCTTGGAGGGGTCATCCTCCGCTGTCTTGTCGCCATTGCCTTCTTTGGGTGTATCCACCGTATATATATATCATATGATGAGGTGGCGGTCCAGTGCCCCGTGGGCAGTGGTTCCTGTTCGTCTCCTTCATCGTTGTCCATACCATCAATGTCTTCGGAGTCGAAGTCGAGCTTGTCGGTTAAATCATCGACAGTGGCTACTAAGTGGGTGGTGGGTGGGGAGTGAATTTCTTCGTCATCCGCATCCCATTCTAGCCAGACATAGTTCGGCCAAGGTTCTCCTGACAGGGAGAGAGACCTTAACGAGTTTAGTACATCGTCGAAGGGCGAGTGCTGAAAGATATCCGCGGAGGTGAACTCCATGATCGGCGCCCAATCGGATTCGATAGGCATGGGCGCAGGCGGTTCGGAGTCCGTGGCCGGAGACGAGTCCAGCGGTTCGGCGTCACGGTTCTCTTTAGGGGTAAGGTCAGTATTCTGCTCTATCGCCACTGAGGGTGCAGCCTCCAAGGCGGGGTCTCTCCGCCCGTCTTCGGATGGCGCAGTCCGTTCCGGATTGAAGGCCGGAGCAGTTGCTGGCGTGATTTCCCGAACACTGTCCGACGGCAGAGCTACATCGTGCTCGTCGTGATCATGCGGCACACCTGGCATGGGCTCGAATCCGTCGAAGATTAAGTCTCCGCGGATATCGGCAGTGTAATTTAAGTTTCCAAACCTGACCTGGTGGCCAGGGCGTAGCTCTCGATCTGCTCCAGATGGCCAAGCGAGTTGGCCCGTAGTGCGAAGCCTCTGAATACGAAGATCTGTCCGGGGAGGAAACCCTCACCCTGGACCGCATCGTTATCGATGATCGGAGGAGCCATCCAGCTTTGCGGCGACGGCACAGTGGAACTCTCAATGAAAGCACCAATGTCGGTATCAAAACCGGCGGATCTTGGGTAGGGGGTCCCGAACTTTGCGTCTAAGGCGGATGGTAACAGGAGGCAGGGGACACGATGTTTACCCAGGTTCGGGCCCTCTCGATGGAGGTAACACCCTACTTCCTGCTTGATTGATCTTGATGATATGAGTAGTACAAGAGTTGATCTACCACGAGATCGTAGAGGCTAAACCCTAGAAGCTAGCCTATGGTATGATTGTTGTTGGTCCTACGGACTAAACCCTCCGGTTTATATAGACACCGGAGGGGGCTAGGGTTACACAGAGTCGGTTACAATGGGAGGAGATCTACATATCTGTATCGCCAAGCTTGCCTTCCACGCCAAGGAGAGTCCTATCCGGACACAAGACGAAGTCTTCAATCTTGTATCTTCATAGTCCAACAGTTCGGCCAAAGGATATAGTCCGGCTGTCTGGATACCCCCTAATCCAGGACTCCCTCACACCCAAAGAGTACTAAGGTGTGATCATGTTTTGCTTGTGAGAGAAATTTAGTCAACAGGTCTGCCACATTCAGATCCGTATGTATTTTGCAAATTTCTATGTCTACAATGCTCTGCACGAAGCTACTCTAGCTAATTGCTCCCACTTTCAATATGTGTCCGGATTGTGACTTAGAGTCATCCAGATCGGTGTCAAAACTTGCATCGACGTAACTCTTTACGACGAACTCTTTATCACCTCCATAACCGAGAAATATTTCCTTAGTCTTCTAAGGATAATTTTGACCGCTGTCCAGTGATCTACTCCTAGAGCAAAATTTACTCCCTTGCCAAACTCAAGGCAGGGTATACAATAGGTCTGGTTCACAGCATGGCATACTTTATAGAACCTATGCCTGAGGCATAGGGAATGACTTTCATTCTCTCTCTATCTTCCGCCATGATCTTGTTTTGAGTCTTACTCAACTTCACACCTTGCAACACAGGCAAGAACTCTTTCTTTGACTGTTCCATTTTGAACTACTTCAAAAACTTGTCAAGGTATGTACTCATTGAAAAACTTATCAAGCGTCTTGATCTATCTCTATAGATCTTGATGCTCAATATGTAAGCAGCTTCACCGAGGTCTTTCTTTGAAAACCTCCTTTCAAAACACTCCTTTATGCTTTCCAGAAAATTCTACATCATTTCCTATCGTCGATATGTCATTCACATATACTTATCAGAAAGCCTGTACTGCTCCCACTCACTTTAATGTAAATACAACCTTCACCACAAGTCTGTATAAAACTATATGCTTTGATCAACCTATTAAAGCGTATATTCCAACTCCGTGATGCTTGCACGAGTCCAAAGATGGATCGCTGGAGCTTTGCACACTTTGTTAGCATCTTTAAGATTGACAAAACCTTCTGGTTGCATCATATACAACTCTTCTTTAAGAAATCCATTAAGGAATGCAGTTTTGTTTAACCATTTGCCAGATTTCATAAAATGCAGCAATTGCTAACATGATTTGGACAGACTTAAGCATCTCTACGAGTGAGAAAAACTCATCGTAGTCAACACCTTGAACTTGTCGAAAACCTTTTGTGACAATTCGAGCTTTGTAGATAGTAACACTACTATCAGTGTCCGTCTTCCTCTTGAAGATCCATTTTATTCTCTATGGCTTGCCGATCATCGGGCAAGTCAACCAAAGTACATACTTTGTTTTCATACATGGATGCTATCTCAGATTTCATGGCCTCAAGCCATTTCACGGAATATGGGCTCATCATCGCTTCCTCATAGTTCGTAGGTTCGTCATGGTCTAGTAAATGACCTCCAGAAAAGGATTCTGTACCACTCTGGTGCGGACCTTACTCTGGTTGACCTACGAGGTTCGGTAGTAACTTGATCTGAAGTTACATGATCATCATCATTAGCTTCCTCACTAATTGGTGTAGGAGTCACAAGAACAGATTTCTGTGATGAACTACTTTCCAATAAGGGAGCAGGTACAATTTCCTCATCAAGTTCTGCTTTCCTCCCACTCACTTCTTTCGAGAGAAACTCCTTCTCTAGAAAGGATCCATTCTTAGCAACAAAGATCTTGCCTTCGGATTTGTGATAGAAGGTGTACCCAACAGTCTCCTTTGGGTATCCTATGAAGACACAATTCTCCGATTTGGGTTTGAGCTTATCAGGATGAAACTTTTTCATATAAGCATCACAACCCCAAACTTTAAGAAATGACAACTTTGGTTTCTTGCCAAACCACAGTTCATTTGGTGTCGTCTCAACGGATTTAGATGGTGCCCTATTTAACGTGAATGCAGCTGTCTCTAATGCATAACCCCAAAACGATAGTGGTAAGTCGGTAAGAGACATCATAGATTGCACCATATCTAATAAAGTACGGTTACGATGTTCAGACACACCATTATGCTGTGGTGTTCCAGGTGGCATGAGTTGCGAAACTATTCCACATTGTTTCAAATGAAGACCAAACTCGTAACTCAAATATTATCCTCCACGATCAGATCGTAGAAACTTTATTTTCTTGTTATGATGATTTTCCACTTCACTCTGAAATTATATGAACTTTTCAAATGTTTCAGACTTATGTTTCATCAAGTGTATATACCCATATCTTCTCAAATCATCTGTGAAGGTCAGAAAATAACGATACCCGCCGCGAGCCTCAATATTCATCGGATCACACACATCAGTATGTATGATTTCCAACAAATCTGTTGCTCGCTCCATTGTTCCGGAGAACGGCGTTTTAGTCATCTTGCCCAAGAGGCATGGTTCGCAAGCATCAAGTGATTCATAATCAAGTGATTCCAAAAGCCCATCAGCATGGAGTTTCTTCATGCGCTTTACACCAATATGACTTAAACGGCAGTGCCACAAATAAGTTGCACTATCATTATTAACTTTGCATCTCTTGGCTTCAATATTATGAATATGTGTATCACTACGATCGAGATCCAATGAACCATTTTCATTGGCTGTATAACCGTAGAAGGTTTTTATTCATGTAAACAGAACAACAATTATTCTCTAACTTAAATGAATTACCGTATTGCAATAAACATGATCAAATCATATTCATGCTCAACGCAAACACCAAATAACACTTATTTAGGTTCAACACTAATCCCGAAAGTATAAGGAGTGTGCGATGATGATTATATCAATCTTGGAACCACTTCCAACTCTCATCGTCACTTCACCCTTAACTAGTCTTTGTTCATTCTGCAACTCCCGTTTCGAGTTACTAATCTTAGCAACTGAACTAGTATCAAATACCGAGGGGTTGCTATAAACACTAGTAAAGTACACATCAATGACATGTATATCCAATAGACCTTTGTTTACTTTGCCATCCTTCTTATCCGTCAAGTATCTAGGGTAGTTTCGCTTCCAGTGACCAGTCCTTTTGCAGTATAAGCACTCAGTCTCAGGCTTAGGTCCAAACTTGGGCTTCTTCACTTGAGCAGCAACTTGCTTGCCGTTCTTCTTGATGTTCCCCTTTCTATTCCTTTGCAATTTTCTTGAAACTAGTGGTCTTGTAAACCATCAACATTTGATGCTCTTTCCTGATTTCTACCTTCGCTGATTTCAGCATAGTGAAGAGCTCGGGAATTACTTTCGTCATCCCTTGCATATCATAGTTCATCACGAAGTTCTAGTAACTTGGTGATAGTGGCTAGAGAACTTTGTCAATCACTATCTTATCTGGAAGATTAACTCCCACTTGATTCAAGCAATTGTAGTACCCACACAATCTGAGCAGATGCTCACTCGTTGAGCTATTCTCCTCCATCATGTAGGCAAAGTACTTGTCAAAGGTCTCATACCTTTCGACATGCACTACAAAAAAAGACACATCCATGACATTTTGGGCTGAACGATTTTTTTTTCTGTCATACTTATGACACTTCTATGACGATAATTGTGACAAAACCCGGTATCATCATAGATGTGGTGGGGTCCTACTTCTATGACAAAAAATCATGACAGAAAATGGGCTTTTCGTCCTGGGCGGGCTGGAGACGCAGCTGCATGACATTCTTTGGGCCGTCCATGATGGAAAAAACCGTGGTAGAAGCAAGGGCGAGGAAAATATCGGGGTGTTCCCGGTTACGGTGGGTGGTTGGGGCCAAGCGATGCACGTTTCTCTCATACACGCACGTGCGTGGGTGCGAGGCGTTGGGCTCTAACTGAACCCGAGCGAGGCGTTGGGCTCTAACTGAACCCGAGCGATTGCACTGTAGGCTACGCGTTACTGAACCCGAGCGATCGATCGATGGCTATTAACTGAAACCGATTGAGCGATTCCTTCGCTACTGCTGCTAACTGAAGCCGATCGATGCTGCCTCTGGATGAACAGTGAGCGTTGCTGGGGGGTTTGGATGAACAGTTCCCGGTGGGGGTGGATGAACATGACCCCGTGGTGTTGCCTCTGGATGAACATGACCCTGATCGATCGAGCCGGTTGGGGCTGGATGAACAGGACCCCGTGGAGGGCTGGATGAACAGGACCACCCCATGGAGGGCTAGATGAACAGTAGATGGTGGAGGGCTGGATGAACATTAGCCCGTGGAGGGGTGGTTGAACAGGTGCCGGTGGAGAGGGCTGGTTGAACAGTAGCCGGTGGAGTAGCGCGTGGTGGAGGCTGGATGAACAGGAGCCCATGGATGAACAGTCGCAGGTGGAGGCTGGAGGAGGTCGATGGTGGAGGAATTGTAGCCCGTGGAGGCTGGAGGGGGTGATAACCCACAAGTATAGGGGATCGCAACAGTTTTCGATGAGTAAGAGTGTCGAACCCAACGAGGAGCTAAAGGTAGAACAAATATTACCTCAAGTTCTGTCGACCACCGATACAACTCTACGCACGCTTAACGTTCGCCTTACCTAGAACAAGTATGAAACTAGAAGTACTTTGTAGGTGTTTTTCGATAGGTTTGCAAGAAAATAAAGAGCACGTAAATAAAAGCTAGGGGCTGTTTAGATAAAGACACAACTAAATTAGTTTTAGTAGAGAGCTTTTTGTTACGAGAAGGTTATTTGTCCCTAGGCAATCGATAACTAGACCGGTAATCATTATTGCAATTTTATTTGAGGGAGAGGCATAAGCTAACATACTTTCTCTACTTGGATCATATGCACTTATGATTGGAACTCTAGCAAGCATCCGCAACTACTAAAGATCATTAAGGTAAACCCAACCATAGCATTAAAGTATCAAGTCCCCTTTATCCCATACGCAAACAACCTACTTACTCAGGTCTGTGCTTCTGTCACTCACGCCACCCACCATAAGCAAATCATGAACATATTGTAAACCCTACAGCGGGAATCCCTCACGCTTGCGCGACACAGAGAGCATCATAGGATAGCACCAATAATAAAACATGCAACTCAAACCAATCTTGATCATCAAATAGCCCATAGGACAAAACGGATCTACTCAAACATCATATGATAGCTATACATCATTGGGAAATAATATATAGCGTTGAGCACCATGTTTAAGTAGAGATTACAGCGGGTAAGAGAGAGGTTACACCGCTGCATAGAGGGGGGAAGAGTTGGTGATGATGGCGGTGAAGTTGTTGGTGAAGATTGCGGTGATGATGATGGCCACGGCAGTGTTCCGACGCCACCGGAAGAGAAGGGGAGAGGGGGCCCCTTCGTCTTCTTCTTCCTTGACCTCCTCCCTAGATGGGAGAAGGGTTTCCCCTCTGTTCCTTGGCCTCCATGGCGTGGGAGGGGCGAGAGCCCCTCCGAGATTAGATCTGTCTCTCTGTTTCTCTCTGTTTCTGCGTTCTCATGTGCTGCCCTTTCACCGTTTCTTTTATATCTGGAGATTTGTAACTCCGATTGGATTGAAACCTTTGCCCAGATCTTTTTCCAAAAATTAGCTTTCTTGCGGCCGAAGAAGGGCATCAACCGCCTAACGGGTGGCCCACGAGGGTCAGGGGCGCGCCTGCCTGGAGTGGGCATGGGCCCCACCCTCGTGGCCACCTCGGGCACCGTCTCGCGTTGATTTTACTTCCCAAAAATCACAAATATTCCAAAATAATTCTCCGTCCGTTTTTATCCCGTTTGGATTCCGTTTGATATGGGGTTTCTGTGAAACATAAAACATGCAACAGACAGGAACTGGCACTGGGCACTAGATCAATATGTTAGTCCCAAAAATAATATAAAAAGTTGCCAAAAAGTATATTAAAGTTGAATAATATTGGCATGGAACAATCAAAAATTATAGATACGACGGAGACGTATCAGCATCCCCAAGCTTAATTCCTGCTCGTCCTCGAGTAGGTAAATGATAAAAAAGATAATTTTTGATGTGGAATGCTACCTAGCATAATCTTGATCATGTATCTAATCATGGCATGAATATTAAGATACGAGTGGTTGAAAGCAATAGTCTATCATTTGACATAAAAACAATAATACTTCAAGCCTACTAATTAAGCAATCATGTCTGTTCAAAATAACATGGCCAAAGAAAGTTATCCCTACAAAATCATATAGTCTGGCTATGCTCCATCTTCACCACACAAAATATTCACATCATGCACAACCCCGATGACTAGCCAAGCAATTGTTTCATACTTTTGACGTTCTCAAACATTTTCAACTTTCACGCAATACATGAGCGTGGGCCATGGACATAGCACTATAGGTGGAATAGAATATGATGGTGGGGGTTTTGTGGAGAAGACAAAAAAGGAGAAAGTCTCACATCAACTAGGCATATCAACGGGCTATGGAGATGCCCATTAATTGATATCAATGTGAGTGAGTAGGGATTGCCATGCAACGGATGCACTAAGAGCTATAAGTGTATGAAAGCTCAAACTGGAAACTAAGTGGGTGTGCATCCAACTTGCTTGCTCATGAAGACCTCGGGCGTTTGAGGAAGCCCATCATCGGAATATACAAGCCAAGTTCTATAATGAAAATTCCCACTAGTATATGAAAGTGATAACTCAAGAGACTCTCTATATGAAGAACATGGTGCTACTCTGAAGCACAAGTGTGGTAAAAGGATAGTAACATTGCCCCTTCTCTCTTTTTCTCTCATTTTTTTGGGGGGCCTTCTCTTTTTTTTGGCCTTTCCCGTTTATTTATTTTTTTCGTCCGGAGTCTCATCCCGACTTGTGGGGGAATCATAGTCTCCATCATCCTTTCGTCACTGGGGCCATGTTCTAATAATGCTGATCATCACACTTTTATTTACTTACAACTCAATATTACAACTCGATATCTAGAACAAAGATATGACTCTATATGAATGCCTCCGGCGGTGTACCGGGATGTGCAATGATCTAGCGTAGCAATGACATCAAAAAATGGACAAGCCATGAAAACATCATGCTAGCTATCTTACGATCATGCAAAGCAATATGACAATAAATGCTCAAGTCATGTATATGATGATGATGGAAGTTGCATGGCAATATATCTCGGAATGGCTATGGAAATGCCATAATAGGTAGGTATGGTGGCTGTTTTGAGGAAAGTATAATGAGGCTTATGTGTGATAGAGCGTATCGTATCACGGGGTTTGGATGCACCGGCGAATTTTGCACCAACTCTCGAGGTGAGAAAGGGCAATGCACGGTACCGAAGAGGCTAGCAATGATGGAAGGGTGAGAGTGCGTAGAATCCATGGACTCAACATTAGTCATAAAGAACTCACATACTTATTGCAAAAATCTATTAGTCATAGAAACAAAGTACTACGCACATGCTCCTAGGGGATAGATTGGTAGGAAAAGACCATCGCTCGTCCCCGACCGCCACTCATAAGGAAGACAATCAATAAATAAATCATGCTCCGACTTCATTACATAATGGTTCACCATACGTGCATGCTACGGGAATCACAAACTTCAACACAAGTATTTCTACAATCCACAACTACCCACTAGCATGACTCTAATATCACCATCTTTATATCGCAAAACTATTGCAATGAATCAAACATATCATATTCAGTGATCTACAAGTTTTATTTAGGATTTTATGACTAACCATGTGAATGACCAATTCCTGTCATCTCTCTAAATAGATATAAGTGAAGCAAGAGAGTTTAATTATTTCTACAAAAGATATGCCCACGCTCTTAACAAATATAAGTGAAGCAAAAGAGCATTCTACAAATGGCGGTTGTCTAAGTGAAGAGAAACAGGCAATCCAAACTTCAAATGATATAAGTGAAGCACATGAAGCATTCTATAAAGCCATACTCAAAAGATTTAAGTGAAGTGCAAAGAGCATTATATAAATCAACCAAGGACTATCTCATACCAGCATGGTGCATAAAATAAAAATGAAAACTAAATGCAAAAGACGCTCCAAGATTGCACATATCGCATGAACGAAACGAATCCGAAAACATACCGATACTTGTTGAAGAAAGATGGGATGCCTTCCGGGGCATCCCCAAGCTTAGACGCTTGAGTCTCAATGAATATTTACTTAGGGTGCCTTGGGCATCCCCAAGCTTGAGCTCTTGCCTCTCTTCCTTCTTCTCACATCGAGACCTTCTCGATCATCGAACACTTCATCCACACAAAACTTCAACAGAAAACTCGGTAAGATCCGTTAGTAAAATAAAGCAAATCACTACTCTAAGTACTGTTACAAACCAATTCATATTTTTTTTGCATTATGTCTACTGTAATATAACTTTTTCATGGCTTAATCCACTGATATAAATTCATAGTTTCATCAAAACAAGCAAACTATGCATCAAAAACAGAATCTGTCTAAAACAGAACAGTCTGTAACAATCTGAACATTCACCATACTTATGTTACTTGAAAAATTCTGCCAAAATTAGAAAAAATAAAAAATTTGTACAGAAAGACATTGCAAAAAGAATCAGAACCATTTGACGTTCCGGTAAAAAATTAAAAATCGTGCACTACAGCCAAAGTTTCTGTCCTGCACCGTACAAACCAACAAGCATTGTGAACGTCCTAAAGGCAAACCTTGGCACATTATTTTTATAATACAATGGAATTGTACAAGGGGATAATTATTTTTGTTGAAAATTTTCTGTAATCAAGATTCACAAAGTTTCCGTGAGCATGAACAAAGTTCAGGGAGCTCTCCCACTTCAACAATGCTTGTCTTTCTCACTTTCACTTTCCTTTTTGAAAAAGTTTTGGGTTCCCCTTTTTTATTTTTGTTGTTTTTAAACTATATGAAAGCACTCAACAGAAATAAATGTCTCTCTAAAACTTCCGGGTTGTCTCCCTGGCAGCGCTTTCTTTAAAGCCATTAAGCTAGGCATATAGTGCTCAATTAGTGAATCCACCCGGATCCCAAGGTATATCAAAGCCAATTTGAATTAGCAATGATTTGTGATTTAGCAGTGAGCACAAAGCAACATATATCATCTAATGACGAAGTCTAACTCTCTTCCTATGCATCGGCATGTCATAAAAGAACAATTCATGCACACATAGTAAAGGCCAATGCATAGTATAAACAGTTTCTTGCAATTTTATCGTGTGGGAAACATAGAGAGGTGGAGATATAGTTCCTCTCTCATAATAATTGCAAGTAGGAGCAGCAAGCACATGCATATTATACTCATCAAAATCATCATGTGTAGTAGTAAAAGGCAACCCATCAATATAATCGTTAATAAGCACAAACTTCTCCGATATAGTGTAGTCGGGAGAATTCAAAAAGATAATAGGACTATCATGCGTGGGTGCAATAGCAACAATTTCATGTTTAACATAACGAACTATGGCAAGTTCATCTCCATAAGCATAATTCATATTGGCATCTTGGCCACAAGCATAGCAAGCATCATCAAAAAGGGATATTTCAAAAGAATCAAAGGGATCATAACAGTCATCATAGCAATCATCCTTCGGTAAGCACGAAGGGAAATTAAACAATGTATGAGTTGAAGAGTTACTCTCATTAGAAGGTGGGCACGGGTGATCAATCGGCTGTTCCTCCTTTTGTTCTTCGCTCTCCTCCTCATCTTTTTCATCCAATGAGCTCACAGTTTCATCAACTTCTTCCTCCATAGATTCCTGCAAAATATTAGTCTCTTCTTGGACAGCGAAGACTTTCTCAATAAGTGCATTAATATCGGAATTGTATTCATAATTCTCATAGCAATATTTGAGGATAGCTAAATTTTCAGGTCTATAACCAGCATCATCAAAATCTTCAAACTCTTTAAACATAGATTCAATTTCATAAGCACCCATAAAAGCAACAAATTCTTCTATTTGTTCCACATCATAGTAATCATATATACCATTAGCATAAGAAGCTAAGGTTTTATTACTATTAAATTTGCATGAAAAGGGAAGGTGTGGAGCCTTCATCCTAGAGCAACAAGTATAATCATAACTCAAGCATAGTTGCCTAGCATACCACTTCAATATATGAATTTGATCCCATAATAGTTTCCCTTTTTGAGTCAAGCGATAATCCCTAAAGTATTCACGTTGATCCAACGTTACTCCCATTACATAGTTGAATGGGGTTTTCTCAGGATTATCAAAGTAGTACATAATATCTTTCACATAACAAGCATCGAGGGTTTTAGGAGGTTCCCCATCTCCATGAGTAGCAAG
Organism: Triticum aestivum; assembly: GCF_018294505.1. NCBI lineage: Eukaryota > Viridiplantae > Streptophyta > Magnoliopsida > Poales > Poaceae > Triticum > Triticum aestivum. Next base: position 422,049,879 of record NC_057808.1, on the reverse strand, counting down.
TACACCTAATTTTTTTGGTATTTCGTGTTCCATATCCATAACTAAAGATAAAGAACAACTAAGAACAGCAAATAAAAATTACTTAGTGATAAAGTGAACAAGCACACACGAGAATATTCACCCCATGCTATTGCTCCCCGGCAACGGTGCCAGAAAAAGGTCTTGATAACCCACAAGTATAGGGGATCGCAACAATTTTCGATAAGTAAGAGTGTCAAACCAAACGAGGAGCTAAAGGCAGAACAAATATTCCCTCAAGTTCTATCGACCACCGATACAACTCTACGCACGCTTAACGTTCGCCTTACCTATAACAAGTATGAAACTAGAAGTACTTTGTAGGTGTTTTTGGATAGGTTTGCAAGAAAATAAAGTGCACGTGAATAAATGCTAGGGGCTGTTTAGATAAAGACACAACGAAATTAGTTTTAGTAGAGAGCTTTTTGTTACGAGAAGGTTATTTGTCCCTAGGCAATCGATAACTAGACCAGTAATCATTATTGCAATTTTATTTGAGGGAGAGGCATAAGCTAACATAATTTCTCTATTTGGATCATATGCACTTATGATTGGAACTCTAGCAAGCATCCGCAACTACTAAAGATCATTAAGGTAAAACCCAACCATAGCATTAAAGTATCAAGTCCCCTTTATCCCATACGCAAACAACCTACTTACTCCGGTCTGTGCTTCTGTCACTCACGCCACCCACCATATGCAAATCATGAACACATTGCAAACCCTACAGCGGGAATCCCTCACGCTTGCGCGACACGGAGAGCACCATAGGACAGCACCAATAATAAAACATGCAACTCAAACCAATCTTGATTATCAAATAGCCCATAGGACAAAACGGATCTACTCAAACATCATAGGATAGCCATACATCATTGGGAAATAATATATAGCATTGAGCACCATGTTTAAGTAGAGATTACAGCGGGTAAGAGAGAGGTTACACCGCTGCATAGAGGGGGGAAGAGTTGGTGATGATGGCGGCGAAGTTGTTGGTGAAGATTGCGGTGATGATGATGGCCACGACAGCGTTCCGACGCCACCGGAAGAGAAGGGGTGAGGGGGCCCCTTCGTCTTCTTCTTCCATGACCACCTCCCTAGATGGGAGAAGGGTTTCCCCTCTGGTCCTTGGCATCCATGGTGTGGCAGGGGCGAGAGCCCCTCTGAGATTGGATCTGTCTCTCTGTTTCTCTCTGTTTCTGCGTTCTCGTCTGCTGCCCTTTCACCGTTTCTTTTATATCTGGAGATCCGTAACTCCGATTGGATTGAAACCTTCGCCTAGATCTTTTTCCAAAAATTAGCTTTCTTACGGCCGAAGAAGGGCATCAACCGCCTTATGGGTGGCCCACGAGGGTCAGGGGCGCGCCTACCTGGAGTGGGCGTGGGCCCCACCCTCGTGGCCACCTTGGGCACCGTCTCGCGTTGATTTTACTTCCCAAAAATCACAAATATTCCAAAATAATTCCCCATCTGTTTTTATTCCGTTTGATATGGGGTTTCTGCGAAACATAAAACATGCAACAGACAGGAACTTGCACTGGGCACTGGATCAATATGTTAGTCCCAAAAATAATATAAAAAGTTGCCAAAAAGTATATGAAAGTTGAATAATATTGGCATGGAACAATCAAAAATTATAGATACGACGGAGACGTATCAGGGGGTCGACGGTGGAGATGAACAGTATCCCGTGGAGTCTCGTTTTGCGGTACGCCACACCCCTCCTGATGAACAGGACCCCTGTTTCGACCGTAGCGCTCCAACACAAGTCCGTTTCCTCCATTTTGCGGTACGGCACACCCCTCCCGATCATTAGGACCCCCGTTTCGACCGTAGGAGGTCCGTTTCCTCTGTTTTGCGGTACACTAGACCCCTCCCGATGAACAGGATCCCGTTTTGACCGTGGCCGGTCGAACACAAGGCCGTTTCCTCCGTTCTGCGGTACGCCAGGCCTCGTTTCCATCGGCTATTCCGTCCAAGCCCTCCCGACGAACTCGACGACGCATTCCGTTCCGACCTAGCCGGTTGGCTCCCCATGAACACGATGACGACGCAGCTTCTCCGTTCTGACCCAGCCATGTACATGAGCCCTGGCCGTACGTATGCGTGAGTAGGCGTTCGAGAACCTGCCATATGTACGTACGTGGCCGTATTTTTTTCTTGCACACTGGTCGCTATACGTACGTGTACATGCTACATGCGCGCCTCTACATCGACCAGTATGTACGTACACGTTCGCGACCAGAATGACAATGCTATCTACGCTTCGACCAGGTGGGTCCCGACTGTCAGGCACTTCCTTGCGTGCGAAGATGCAGCTAGTGGGTCCCAGCAGTCAAGGGGGCGAATCCTTTTTTTGCCCGCACGCACTTCCTTCCGTGCGAAGATGTAGCTGGTGGGTCCCAGCAGTCAGGGGAAACATTTTTTTCGTGAAATACGGTGGCCCGTCCGGTGGGTCCCCGCTGTCAGGTGGAGGAATAATTATTTTGCGCGTAATAAGGAGGCACTTCCTTGCTGTGGCCGTGGACCCAGCTGTCAGCCTCTCCATGTATAGTGCTCTTCCGATGGAAGTCGTTCCTTGATCACGTTGACCACGCCGCACCGAGAGCACCAGGGCGGTGGACGACGGCGAGGCCTAGGAAGGGGACGACGCGGAGCTGGGGAAGACGCGGTAGTGGAAGCCCACGCGGAGAGGAGTACGAGGGTTCACTGGTTCGGCTGCGGTGTGAGGCTGCCGTCGCTGCAGGGCCTGGCCAGCGGTGCGAATGGTAGGGGGCGGTGAGGCCTCCGCGGCAGCACAGCCAGCCACGGGAGGCAGGAGCATGCGGCACGACCGGCGCTGCTTTGGGCGGCTGGAGCAAGAAGACCAGAGGTTGAAGAAGCACTACGGCCGTTGGATGGACATCGTACGGTCACTGGAGCTAGAATCGTTCATATTGACTATGTTGACAAAGTACTCCGTCCCCGTCAACTTAGTAGGCCCACAAGTCAGCCACCCACCAAGGTGGGTCCCAACTAGCAGGGGGGAGTATTCATTTTTTTGTGCGTAATAAGGAGGCACTTCCGGTGGGTCCGAGCTGATAGCGGGGGGAACGTTTTTTTCGCGAAATACGGTGGCCCGTCCGGTGGGTCGCAGCAGTCAGGGGGGAAATTTTTTTTTGCCAAATACGGTGGCCCATCCGGTGGGTCCCTGCTGTCAGGTGGAGGAATAATTATTTTCCGCCTAATAAGGAGGCACTTCCTTGCGGCTGCCGTGGACACAGCTGTCAGCCTCTCCACGTACAGTACTCTTCCGATGGAAGTCGTTCCTTGACCACATTGACCATGCCGCGCCGAGAGCACCAGGGCAGTGGACGACGGCGAGGCCTAGGAAGGGGACGACACGGAGCCGGGGAAGATGCGGCAGTGGATGCCCACGCGTAGAGGAGTATGAGGGTTCACTGGTTCGCTGCGGTGTGAGGGTGCCGTCGCCGCAGAATAACAGGGGGTGTGGGTGAGTAGAGGGATGGCCTAGCCAGCGGTGGGAGTAGTAGGGGGCGGTGAGGCAGGAGCACGAGGCACGACCGGTGCTGGTTTGGGTGGCTGGAGCAAGAAGAGCAGAGGTTGAAGAAGCACTACGGCCGTTGGATGGACATCGTACGGTCACTGGAGCGAGAATCGTGCATATTGACTAAGTTGACAAAGCCCTCCATCCCCGTCAACTTATTAGGCCCACAAGTCAGCCTGCCACTATACTGGGTCCCAGTTAGCAGGGGGAGTGTTCATTTTTTTGTGCGTAATAAGGAGGCACTCCTTGCGTGCGAAGATATAGCTGGTGGGTCCAAGCTGTTAGCGGCGGTAACGTTTTTTCATGAAATACAGAGGCCCTTTTGGTGGGTCCCAGATGTCAGGTGGAGAAATCATTATTTTGCGCGTAATAAGGAGGCATTTCCTTGCGTGCGGCCATGGACCTAGCTGTCAGCCTCTCCACGTACAGTCCACTTCAGATGCATGTCGGTCGTTGACCATGTTGACCAGGCCGCGCCGAGAGCACCAGGGTGGTGGACGACGGCGAGGCCTAGGAAGGGAAAGACACGGAGGCAGGGAAGACTCGGCAGTTGTTTCCCACGCGGAGGGGAGTACGACTGTACGAGGGTTTACTGGTTCGTCTGTCATCGCCGGAGAATAACAGCAGGTGTGGGTGAGTAGAGGGATGGCTAGGCCAGCGATGGGAGTACGGTGGGGCGGTGAGGCCTGCGCGGCAGCACAGCCGGCCGCGGGGAGGAGAGAGCAGGTAATCCCGCTGGCGCTTGTTTGAGCGGCTGGAGCAGGAAGAGCAGAGATTGAAGAAGCACGACGGCCGTTGGATGGACATCCAACAGTCACTGCTTGCGCGTCAACCTTTTTTTAGGAAAGCCTCAAATCTGCGGAAAACATCATACAACCCATCTGCCATTATTTGTAATAATTTACAACCCATTTGCTAATTCTTAATGTTTTTTTGGAGCCCATATTCTTTTTGTTAGCATTACAGCCCATATTGTGGCCACGGTTAAAAAATTATACGACATTTTGCATATTTCGGTGCGGTCCGAACTGTTTTTAATCCCGAAATTTCGAGTCACATTCAAATAGATTTTAAAAATAAATGTATATCAATATAAAATCCAACAAATTGTCCACGCATAAAAATCAATGCAATTTAAAATCTCTAAATGAAAAAAAGAAATTTGAAACTAATTGCGGGTTTGATGTGTTTTAAAAATGTACAACCCATTTCTCATTACTGATAGGCCATCTTCTAGACCAGCCGAATGAAGCTCTCCTCGTCTTGAAAGATTTGCAGCCCAACAGGCCTGACAAAGTGACTTACTTGGCAAATCACAAAAAAACTGGGCTAGCCATTTTCAGAAAAAAAAACTACTGGGCTGGTCTATGGTAAACATAAAAGAGAAGGCTGTCTAGACAGGCCAGAGTGCCCCGCACAGCCCCGTTGACACCCTGCTTCTCATAAAAATGCCACTCCAATTATGGCGATTCATACAAATGCCACTGCAATTTCCAAACTTTGAAAAATGCCACTGCATTTTTTGCAAACTTTGAAAATGCCACTGCAATTTGCAAACTTTGAAAAACGCCACTCCAGACTTCGAAAAATGCCACTGGAAATAGCATGAAATAGCATTTTCCAATGTTTGGAAATTGCAGTGGCATTTCTCAGAAACACCAGATTTGGAGTGGCATATATCAAATTAACCCAAAACAAAAATAACTGGGCGAGCTGCTGGGTCCCTGGTGTCAGCCGCTCGTTGTGCAATTCTCTCGTTTATTGACTACATTGACAATGGCATGGGACCCAGATGTCACAAATGCATTAGGAGGAGCCATTTTTTTATTGTCTTGAAATAAGGAGGCACTTGCTTGCGTACTTCCATGACCTTGGCGGGTCCCTGCTGTCATCCTCTCCATGTACAGTCATCTCCTGATTGTGTACGCGTCAACTTGGTAGACCCACAAGTCAGCCTCTAAACCCGTGGAGGACAAATACAACCCATTTAAAAAAATAACAGGCCATTCCATACGTTCAAACGGAAAGTCAACATTCAGAGCAAAGTAACAGGTCTGATCCACATATAGAGTACTGAAGTTCCACGTTGACAACCATCATTGCCAAGTTAACTATCTACTCCCACTAATACTCTAGTAGCGTACAAGTACTAACTTACTCTTAGCTAACTAGACGATGCCGGCCGCCATCTGCGGTACACGCTGAACGCCGGCACCGGCGTCCTCCGCCTTGCCTCGGACTTGCCAGAGGTGCGATAGGGCGCCTTGCTCGCACGCGTTGGCCTTTTCCATGCCGGCGTGGTCCACCGAAGCTTCGGCTTCTAAGCGGGAAACCCACTTGACGAGCTGGTAGTAAAACTCAGCGTCGCGAACGCGTGCGTGCCCGACAGCCTCCAGGGCTATTTGCCGGGCGCCGGCCTCCACGCAGTCGGCCCAGTTGCGGGCGCTCTGCTCGCGACTCAGAGCGTCGGTGCGCTGCTGCTCCATGTAACGCTGGCGGCGCAAATCGGCGATACGCTGCTCGTCCGCCAAGCGGTCGCGCTCCAACAAGTCCTGCTCCTCCGCCAGGCGGTCGCGCTCCAACAAGTCCTCGATCTCCGCATTGCCATCTAAAGACTAATAGAATGCCTCCTCCCTCCGTCTGCCTTCCGGTGAAAAACCGAACACTAGTTCCGGCGGTGACCGCCTCCGGCCTCGCCTATCGCGGACGGGCGGGGGCATGGCGGACGTGGCGAGAGCGAGGATAAGTGGCAAGCGACATCGGGCCGGTGGGGGCTTATGAGGATAGGGCGAGTTGGGTCACGGTGCCACCATAGAAGGCCGGGAAACAGTACTTATAGGTGGAAGGTAGCACGACGGTCATCGGAATTCAATGCATAATTAAGCAGGCATGGCTTAGCGCGCCAGCTTGCCGTGGAAAACTAGAGAAACTAAAATTATGACTGTGCCGTCCCGTCCCGTCCGTGCTGGGTCGCACGCCGGCATGACGGTCAAACGAGTGCACTCGAATCATCTCCCTCCTTGTCAATAATGATTCCACGGATTTAAAAGGCCCGCAACAATTAAAGCGCATCTTTTTTCGCATCAGTTAGCTGCCTTAATTATGGCCGGCCGCATGCAGGCACTCAAAATCGCTCGCAGTTAGTACGCGGAGCAGCATGCAACGAGTCGCAGCCGAGGGCATTAGTTGATGAACTTTAGCTGGGAGATAAGGCATTTGCGAACGTTTTCGCTGGCAGTTTCTTCAGATTTACATGGCATTTTGTTCAGAGCAGCTTGTCAGTTTCTTCAGAGGTAGGCATTTTTATTCAAAAAACTGCCACTTCGGATCTTGCGTCGCAACTAAAACTGCCAGGAGCGCATTAGTAGGCTAGCTAATGATCGATCAGTAACTTGTAAACACTGAGCGAACAGAAATAAGGAACTGATAATGCATCTCATTCACAGATCATATACAAACATGTAGCTCCAAAAGCAAAGATCAACCAGTTCGGATCTTGCGTCGCAACTAAAACCAACTAGTATGATTCCCATACATAAGATCAACATGTTAATGTATCTCAATGATTCACAGATCATATACAAATATGTGGCTCCAAAAGCAAAGATCTAGAAAAAACATCTGTTCTACCTACTAACATGGATGCTTCTCTTGGCACATTCAGTACAGACTGAAATACAAATTTGTTTGTGAAGTCTACAATTCCTCTTGCAAACATAACTGGTTTCACCAACAGCTGGAACCATGAGAATCAACCACACATGATGGAGGAATATCCACTGCAATATGATTTGGTCTTCTCTCGATCACACATCGAGACTATTTTCGGAATACAAACTTTAACTTAGGCAAAATGATGCCCATTGTATAATCAGACCAAAACAATGAAGCACCTAGTGTTGGCCAATAAATAGTACAGTACTACTTTTCTGCAGTCCATGAAGTGACTATCCAATCTTTATGTGTCTATTTTCAAATGGCACTGCATGCAGTGACTATACTATTCTCTTGTGCAGTTCAACCAAAATTGCGATCACTTTGTGTGTTTGCCAAATAGCAACGGGAAGACATCTCTGTCTGCACAAATATCAAGAAGCTAGTAAACATATACCCCACCTTGTATTTTCGGTTTAAACATGTCTCTTCCGCTTAGCATCTGTCATGTTTTGCACTGGACAATTTGATACAGTCATGTTTTGCCCTGAACAATTTCATACTTAATTGATTTGCTGGTTCAGAGCAGAAATATAGCGCCTATTCTTCATCAGACCAAGGATATCCATGTTCGCAGTGATGGAAGAGGTGAAATCGATACAACCGAAATTGAGCATCCAATCATTGAATCATGTCCTGCACCTCCAATGTAGGTCCACCCTGCCAATAAATTCACATGCAAACCACTAGTATTACTATCTAATGACAGTACAAAAAGAGTAGCAAGATAGTAGCAAACCATGTACCTTCGTAATGAATAGCTCATAGTGCAACCAATTGGATATAAAGGTTTCGAAGAAAACATGCTCCTAATGTTGAACCAGTTGGACTTTTTGTGCAGTTCCACTAAAATCGAGCATCCCTGTTTGCATAGATATTGAAAGTGTGATTACTATAAAAGTGGCACTAGTTGAAGCATAGACTCACAAATATAAGCATTCCAATTTCTTAATGGGAAAAGGTAGCAAGACTGTTTCTAACCACCTGTTTGAAGGAATAAATAAGGCAACAACAGCTGATGTCAGAAAGACATATATAGTTCTTTCTGAAAGAATGATTGATTCCTGACCTTTCCTCTTCTTTTAAGCATATTTTGTGCAGTTCAACTAAAATAAAATGCCATCACCGCCTTGACAATTTAGTGACACTGTACAAAAGGAAATGACTTAACATTACATCATGATGTCAGGTATGTAGTTGACAGGTATTAGCGACAAACTTACAGACCTCCTCCGATAACATAATGAACATTAATTTTAACAAAGGTGTGACTAGCTTTACCGGGATAATTTGAGTGAACTCTACACCCTCTGTTCCTTAATATAAGACGTTTTCGCGGTTCAATTTAAAGTACCCAAACGTCTAGTATTTAGAAAAACAGGTAGTAGTTTTCTTGAGCACATATCTGGGAAAGCTTGCCACACTTTATTTATGTCCATACGCTAATGCAACACCATTCGAATGTGTTCGCTGTACGTAACCAACACCTCGAATCCTCGATACTACTACTATAAGTAGTAGGAGTAGTAGGGTGGCATGGGCAAGAACAAGCATTCACGTCCAGGAGTACGGCACACACCACCAGCACGACTTCCATCTGACACCATATTTCTTGGAGTCCGTGCTACAGCAATCTCTTCAACCTCGTCGTTTCTCTAACTCAGCCATCGCGCGGCGGGCGAGGTGGGGGTTTGCCGATAGTCGGTTTCCTCAACTGTGGTCCCACTTGTAAGGCCAACTCCAATGCACGACCCCAAACGGACATCCGTTTTGCCCGGATTCTGTACGTTTGGGTAGGGCAATGGGGTCGTGTCCGGGCCATTTCTCGGATGCGGTGGCCGTGCGCCGAACACACGTACGATTCCCGACCGCGTACATTTTTCTTTGCAAACACATATGTTTTTTCATCATTGATGTTTTGGTACATGGAAATACATCACCAAAATTTTGACTAGAGAAGCAAGACCAAAGAAAACAAGAACCACAAGAATACATTTTAGAAGATATCCAACTTCCATAACTGCTCCTGTAAGTTGGATTAGTGCCTTCTTGATGCATTCATTGTTGATCTGCGGAGGCTCGATCTTGCGTGCTTCTTTCTTCTTTGAGTGTAAAGAAGTAGACGTGTCTAGCCTCTATTCTATCAACAAGTGCACTAGTCTCATCTCTAGCCTCTATGCTAGCTAAAAGTGCTAGAACATCTACTGAATTGCGCTCTATCAATATATCGTTGTACTCTTCTTCCCAATACCAAAACTTGCATCCATTCTACACAATAAAATTTTAAGTTAGCACAACTAGTCTAATCCGAGAGCACAACCGAAGATTTGGTCGAGTTCTTCCTCCTTTTGCCGACACATGGGACATCCAGCATCCAGGTCGTGTCATGCAAGAAAATAGAGTGGTAGTTGAAGCCACGTGATGTGCATCTTGGGTTAAACTGTAAATAGAATCTTACTACTCTTGAGTAACTCCAAAAGCGGCCACCGAAGATCTTTATTGGATTTGTTTTTCATCACCAGCACGTCGAGGTGAAAGATGTGCAGGTTCAATGGGTCCTCTTGCGTTTTCACTGACATGTGGGACCGTATATGACCAAACAGACGATGGGCTCCGCGCGTCTGCTGGCTTGCTGAGAAGAGAGATAGAGGAGGGCCGAGCACGGACTCCAGGAAATTTGTTCTACGTAACCAGCACCTCGATATAGTGGGGTGGCATTGGCCATAACTAGTATTCAAGTCTAGCAGTACGGCACACGCCACCCACACGAGTCCCATCCGACACCAATTTTCTTGGAGTCCATGCTACAACCATCTCTTCTCCCTCCTGTTTTCTCAGCCATCGCGCGGTGGGCGGGGTGGGGGTTTGCCGATAGTCGGTTTGCTCAACTGCGGTCCCACTTGTAAGTGAAATTGCAACACAACACGCATTCCCCCTTGAGCGGCGTGCCGGACCAACCGTGTGGGGGGTGCGACGTGAACACGACAGGCTTTTCCTTTTGAACTGGTAACTTGTAAATTTTGGTTCTGCTCCATGGCGCGACCGATAGATAGAAATAACAATTTTCCCTAGAGTAATGAGAAGTTTGGTTCTGGCGCGGTTCATGCATGGAGTACGTAGGAAAATTATGAAGTTGATGCGGAAGGTAAGATAAATTACTAGTAGTACCATATACTACTACATGGATTTGACGGAAAGATAAAGATACATATGGATCCATCAACGACATCCTCACGCCCTAGTGCACCGGGTCACCAACCGACGTGTGAGGAGCAGCGGCGTTGGCGGCAAGCTCAACGTGCTTCTGAACAATGCCGTCCATGGTTGCCCTGCGGTCCAAGAAGGCTAGCGTCCTATTGTCCTCCTCTTGCATGTAGTAGTCCTTGTGGACGATTTGCGCGTATACGTGGATGATTATGTCGATGGTGTCTTGCTGCGCCAGGCGCTGCGCGGCGAGCGCGACCTCGAGGTGGACATTCTCCGGCGCGACAGCGGGCAGTCGCAGGGCCACTAGTGCATCGAAGAGGTTGTCACCATAGAAGCCGTTGAGGGTGGCAGGCATCGCAGAGCCTCGGCGCGTGGGCTGGAGGCGTACATCAAGGTCGTCCGTGAGCTTCTTGACGACGGTGAACTTGTCGAGGAAGCCGACGAGGACCTCGTCGAACAAGGAGACGAAGCTGTCGTCCAAGCGGCCCCTCGCCCTGGTGGCCTCAAGCACTACCTGGAGACGTTCCTCGGTGCCGGGCCGCAGGACGTTGTCGTGGACCATCTGGCACAGCCAGCTGATGCTCGCGCTCATCGCCTCCATGGGTCTAGCTTCTAGTCAACTGATCTTGCGATTGGAGTGATCACTCTTGCCCTTGGGTGCGTAGGTGCGTAGGATTTCATAGATTGGACTGGTGGGAGCCTTTATATGATAAGTGCAGACTGCGTTGAATTCACGTGCGTGTTGGCCATCTACTCCCCGCCCCTCTACTGCACCTGCCTTTGGCTGTATGACAGGTTGGCCTGCCACCCGTTGGGCCCACGTGTCATACACCCAAAGGCAGGTGTAGTAAGGGGGCGTTTGGTTCGAGGGCGGAGTTGGATTGGCTGGTGATATCCCCAGGCACCTGGTTTGGGATAACCACATTTGGTTGTTTGGTTGAGTGGGATTGGTTGTGTTGGATAGCCAAATTTTGTTATTTGGATGGAAGGACTAGAAGTGGATATATTGTTGTAATGACACACTTTTTTATGGCATGGTGAAAAAAATTATGCATTTTTTCCAATCAGCTCATTATACAATCGTTCTGCCCATTCCATTAGAGAAAACTTTGTTCCTTAAGTTAGAAAAAAAATCGATCACCTTAATGACGCTGGAACCCAACTGAAGGCTATGCTGAAATTCTTGGTGGATCTACAATTCAATGTTAATATTGCAGAGGCTGTAGTAGTGTAGGCTTTTATATCATCTCAGTACTATCAAACAGACATCAAAAGGGGGGCACCAGCATCAAACACACGCACCCATGGATGAACACACACCAGTAGTATATGGCATGCATGAACACACATCAGTAGTCTATATTCCTGCAGTTGTGCTGTTCACTGACGAAATCAAACATATGCATCAAATCGGGACTGCCTTGCTGATCTATTCGCGGGCTCGGTTCTCCTCCGTTCTAGCTGCAGAGAAAGGGAAAGATGCATCAGTTGGCGCCTCCGTTCTCCGGCTCCCTAGCGCCCCCGTTCCCCGCCGCCAGTGCTCACTTCCATAGCAGCCGTCGGGTGGGCACCAAGGTGGGTGGAAGAGCGTGAGGGGAAGTCAGAGTCTCAGAGAAAGGGCCAGGCAGAAATGGCGAAAGATAGAGAGGGAGGAGGAGTAGGAGGAGGAGGAGGGGATGCTCCTCGAGCACCGCCGCTCCGATCCGGAATCGCCGCCCTCCGATCCGGAATCGCCGCCGCTGCCGTCGGAACAGAAAAAGGAGGAAAACGCTTCAGCGCGGGTGGCTGGCTGCCCTCGTTCGCCAGTTTCTCACGGCTATTCGTAGCCAAGTTTTCGGTGGAATATTCGCTAAATCGGGTTATCCCCAGCCATCACATCCTTCCTTCCAAACATATGGCATCCCTCAAAATCTGGCTATCCCTATCCCACCAAGGGATAGCCTCAGAACCAAACGCCACCTAAGTCAATGAAGCTGCGTCCCCCTCCGTGCCCGTGCATGCTTTCAATGACTTGAGACTACCAAACATCACATGCAGTGGTTAGTTCATTGCATGTAATCCTATTAAGTAGCAAAAAGAGATTAAGTTATCTCGCCGATAGGAATAAAACAATACACCATGTATTTATTTACAGAGGGAGTAGTACAATTTTTGTGACATGCATTACTAGATATTGCTAGTCAAATACTAAATCCAGATGGACGTGGTAGTACTACTAAATCCATACGATGGTGCTAGTACTAGTAGTAGTAGTACTACCAATGTAGTAGCACTGTACTACCCGTTGGTCAAATTATTACGTGCTGCTCCTCACAGTGAAGTGACAAGACCCTACGCCGGAGATGACACCTGAGTATAGGCGCCGTGTTCGGCATACCATAGTCAGCCTCACCGTCTGCCGTCACTATCATCATGGCTATAGACCTAGCCTGCTTACAACTAGCCGTGTTCGACATAATTTCCCGTGCGTAGATGCCCGTGCATTGCACGGAACACCAAGATTGGGGGGTGGACGGCGCCGGCAGCGGCCATCACGCCAGATTTTTCCATGGCCTTCTAGATGTGGTGGGGTGGAGATAAGGCCGATTGTGAGAGACAAGGAGTTTTTTGTAAACAGGGAACAAGTGCGGGCATCTTTTTGCAAAACTGGAAAAGTTTGGTTTGTGCGTCAGATCTAGATCCGACGGCTATTGGTGAAAGATGGCAGGCACAACATCATCACCAACTCAGGACCTGTTTGATTCGCAGGATTTTGAAAACGCAGGAATAGGGCACGGCAATATTACAAGTTTCAAACTGATATTACAAATGTTAGGAGTAATGCTGCACCTACGAAGAGGGAATTACTAGGAAGTTTATGTAAGAACTTTCGTTACTTTAGGTGGATGCAGCATTATCGTACCAACTAAAATCCACCGCCCTGACAAGTCACTAATGGGCAAATAAGTTTTCGAGTCTCTGGCCACTTGATGTTTCAAAAACAAATTCAACTTCTGCGGAGACTTTGTCATTTAGGCTTAGACGCTTGAAGTGATCAGCACGCCATTCATTGTTGCGCCAGAGAACGCCAAACCTCATTACCTTGAGCACACTTGCCTCGAGAACAAAGAACCTGGCCAATTTAATCTCAGATGTGCTGCGTCGGTAGTCGATCAAATCAATTTCTGTAAGATGGAGATCAAGGCATTCGATGAGATTGTTATAGTGCAACACATTTTTCACTTTTGGGTCCTTTTTTATCTGCAAAAGAAGAGAACATATTAGAGCAGCTGGCTGTATAAGATTGCCGTGTCATCAAGAGGTACCAATATCATTCGCTCATACGATAGGGTTGGCTGGCTAGTGATATTTTTTCACTCTCTCTCTCTCTCTCTTTCCTCTCATTTACCTAGGAGTACGTGAAGAGCTTGGGCATTTGTTGCCTTCCACTGTGTGGCCGATGCCATATTTCACAAAAGAAGGCCACATAATACGCATCGATGTCAAATCAAAAGATTTTGGCACCCCTCTCGCGATCTGAGAGAGTTGGCACCGCTGTGCACACAGACCCACATGTATAAACAAATCAATGAAACCAACTACACCAGCCTCTCACTCTCCCAAAAAAGTGTTTTTTTATTGCCTCAGTCCTCTCTCTCTCCCACGCAAGTGTTTTTTCATTGCGTGAGTTAATTTGGCACCGGAGCAAAGTAGGTGATCCAGATTGGGGCACCAGGTGAGCAATGGAGGGGCATCGATGCCAAATGCATCACAAGTGAATTTGGCACGTGTTTTGGCCTACATAGTAGAGGGCGTTATAGCCCACTTTTGTACTACCTCTTATTTAGTATAAAATTTTGACCATATATTTATGTAAGAAAATGCCAATGCATGTCACTAAAAATTACACCATTTGAAATTATGTTCAAATACGAATCCAACGATATAGTTATTAGTGACATGCATTAACATTTTGTCAGTTAAATCTATGGTCAAATCTTGATACTACAAAATAGGAAGAGTAAACCAGGACGGAGGTAGTACTTGCTCTTAGGGTAACCATAGAGTTACTGGAGTAGTCTAAGTTACTTTCCACTATGACTAGCCTAGGCTACTATAGTAGTACAACAAAAAAACGATGCAGGTGATCACGTGAGAAAAAATACTAAAAACATTTCTTTCGGTGCAGTGCGTAGATGGAGTTTTGAACACTACACTTGTCATCGTAATTTGGGAAAATTACAAAAAATTTGAGCTACGTTGTGATTACCATTTACTAATAGGAAAGAAGTTTCACCTCGATGAGTAGCTTCTCCGTGCACGGAAAGCATGTAAGGAATCCAACAACTTGATCCAGATTGGGGCCGATAGATTTTATTGCCAAGAACTTCACTGGGCGCATAAACTGGGTCAAGCTTGTGGGAATCATTTTCTGGAAGACGGTCGTAAATACATCAAGAAGAAATTAAAAAATGTGAATTTCAAGAAGACGGAGAAGAAGATGAGTGTTGTACCTGAACGATTATGGATCCAATAAAGAGTTCGGAGAATTTGGCAGATGAGTGCACCAACGCTGTAAATTTCGGCGTGTAAATGACCCTGATTTTTGTTGGACCTTCTAGATCTGATACAAGTAATCTCTCAAGGAAAGGCGCATTCTCAATGACCATAACGTGGAATAGCTGGAGTGATCTCTTCCTGTCGGTGTACAAAAAGAGGGGCACGCTTTGTACCCCTTTACCTGTGCACGGGCAGTCGGAGTCGCGTCCACGGTCACACCAAGCAGAACATGGGAGGTGAGCCAAGGTCAGACCAAAGCCCAAGATAATCAGAGCAACGCCAAGGCCGAGACAACAAGGAGCAGAGGGACGAGGCAGGCTCCCCCGGCAAGACCCTTGCTGGGGCAGCTCGCCCCACACCAATAGAGCGAGCCACCCTTTAGCCCACGGTCCCCAACGCCATCATCCACGTGGGGCCAGGGCTCGGGAAGGCACCTCTGCGGTGGCATGCAGATCTTTGTGAAGACATATTCAAGATCAGATGAGGATTAGAAGACGATGATCCTCGGCAAGATCCTTGCCGAGGAGGGCCACCAGACCCCCGGCAAGGCCCTTGTCGGGGACGACAGCGCGCCACGGCAAGACCCTTGCCGGGCCACCCGGCAAGGCCCTCACCAAGGACGCCAGCGGGGCCACCTCCAGGCCCATGCCAACTAAGCTTCCACCGCCGTTCACATGCAGCTGCCAGCCCAACCAGCTGGGCGGGCACCTGCATGGCAACATGCAGCTCCCAGGCCAACTCATCGAGCGCCTGCGTGGCGGCATGCAGATCTTCGTGAAGGCTCCACCACCGCACCACCTCAGCTGCCTGCCTGCCTACATGGCGCCGCACGCATCGCTGGCGAGGCACGTGTCGAAGCGAGGAGGAGCGGCGACGGACGGGACGGGCCTCACCCCTGTCCCCGATAAAGCAGGTGGACACCTATGCTACACATTAAATCCGTCTTGTCCTGTAATACGAGCGATAAGCTCGGGGCACTATGCGCCTTTCCACCTCCTGTGTGCCACTGTGGCAGCCCCTTTCGACTATAAAAGGAGGCCCATGGCATACTGGAGAAGGATTCGGCTCTTTGGAACCACGCACTCACCACAGCTAGTTCGAGAGCTCAAGAACTCTCTGAAATACACCCACCAAAGCAGGACTAGGGTTTTACGCATCATCGCGGCCCGAACCTGGGTAAATGCTCCTTGTGCTGGCTACTGATCCTGCTCTTCTTGCAACCCTGCGCCCCAGCAACCGTAGTAGGGATTCTTGTGATCCCATAGGTGTCGTTTTTCCACGACATCTTTGGCGCGCCAGGTAGGGGGATGGCGCCGTCCGTGTGGAGAGCCCTGTGCGTCATCCGCAAGATGAAGGGGTTCAGCACGCTCGCCGAAGCACTGGCGAAAATGGCACGCAGCCGCTGGGTCGTAACGGAGCTCCTTCTAACGTAGTTAGAAGTCGAAGCGCGCCGCGATCCACGCGGCTGTCGCCGCCGCCCACGCCAGCGGAAGCTTTGGCGCGCACGCAGCTGCTCCTCGACTTCCCTCCTGCTGCGGAGAAGCTCGACGAGTGGAGGGCCACCATCCGGAGCCTCGTCGCTATCGCCAACAAAGACGATCCGCGACCGATGGGGCCCTCGGGTCGGCGCTCCATCGAGCCACCACATGCTGGCGCTGGGAGGACCGGGGGAGATGCGGCCATGGTGCACTCTCCTCCTCCTCGCCAGCCGCTGCGGGCATCGGCCCGTCATGACGACGCTTGTGATAACATCTCCATAGCGTCGTCCGACCCGCGGACCCTCCACGACCAGCGCTAGGTCCTTCGGGAACGAGCTCACGAAGACGCTCGAACCACCGTCGAGCGCCGGCGCGAAACGCGCCGCCAGTCGGACAAGCGGGCGGGACCCGCTATGGACCACCCGGCACCGGGGGGCCCCGGCGGCCTACCTTACAAGGTGGGCTGCCCGGCCTTTACCCGTGAGCTGCGGCAGTTCCAGTGGCCGTTCCACCACACGTTCAAGCCCGACGTCGGCGAGAAGTACACTGGCAAGACCCATCCGTCCGAGTTCCTCAGCATCTACACCATCGCGATGCAGGCTGCTGGAGCTCGTGACGACAATGTGCTTGCCAACTATTTCCCCCTGGAGCTGAAGCCCAATGTGATGTCTTGGTTGATGCACCTGCCGGTGGATTCCATTTCTTCTTGGTCGGATCTATGCCATGAGTTCGTTGGCGCCTTCACAGGAGGCCACCAAGCTCATGGCCAGGCCAGTGATCTGCATATCATTCCCCGGAAGGAAGGGGAAACCCTGCGCAAGTACATCCAGAGATTCAGCCGGGTGCAGTACAACATCCCCGACGTTCATCCCGCCGTTATGATCAGCGTGCTCCACCAGAACGTGCGCAACCACAAGATGCGCGAAGAGCTGGCGATGACCAAAGTTAAGGATGTGGCCGAGCTCTATGTTCTAGCCGATAGGTGCGTCCGGGCTGAAGAGGGAAGGAAGTACCCCGGCGAAGACGCCGGCGCGGAAACCGACTCTACCGATGAAGATGCCGCTACCCCGACAAAGAAGGGCCGACGTCGCAACAGGAAACGCAAAGGCAAGGCCATGCTTGCCGTTGAGGGATCTGACGACACCGGTGCCGGCAAGAAGGTCAAGGCAGACGCCCCGGCAAGGAGATTGCTAGGTGCGCCGCCTGCCGGGCCTTGGCGGCTACCGACAAGCCAGGAAGCTCCGGCAAGCAATACTGCAAGATCCACCGCACCAAGTGCGACGACCTCCAGAACTGCCAACAAGTCGAGCTGCTCACTGAGAAGCAAAAAGCTGAGTATGAGAGGCGGGACAAGGAGAAGGACCAGGACGGTGCTGAGGGATCCGACAAGAAGCATGGCGGCCAAGGAAGCCGCCCCAGCAAGGACAACCAGCAAGAGAGGCCCGCCCGGGGCCGTGACAATAAACAAGAAGACGATGACCACGACGAGGACGACGAGTCTGGTGAGCAAGGGTTCCAGAAGGCTACGGAGGCCATGTGCGTCGATGGCGGTGCCTCGCTGCATACCTCTCACCGCCAGCTCAAGAAGTGGGCACGTGAGATTACACCAGCGGAGCCGTCGTTCGACGCTCAGAAGCCGCTGAAATGGTCCAGCACGCCCCTCATCTTTGAAGCCGAGGACCACCCTGACCGCAGTACCGAAGTCGGGTGTTTGCCATTATTGGTCTCACCAACGATACAGAACCTCAGGGTGAACAAGATGTTGGTTGACGGCGGGGCCGGCCTAAACCTGATCTCGCCTGTCGTGGTCAAAAGATTGCAAATCCCTGATGGAGACCTCGAGGAAACGGGCATGTTTCAAGGGGTCAATCCCGGGAGGAGCCAGCAGAAGGGGAAGGTCACACTGCCCGTGACGTTTGGAGGAGAATTGAACTACAGGACGGAGAGGATCATCTTCGACGTGGCCGAGATCCCCTTGCCCTACAACGAGATCCTCGGCCGCCCGGCACTAGCCAAGTTCATGGCGGCACCACACTACGCCTACAACATGCTAAAGATGCCCAGGCCGTTGACCATCATCTCCGTCCCCTCCGACAAGAAGGACGCGCTGATCTGCGCCGACCAACTCTACCAGGAAGCAGTTGGAGCAGCTGCCGTCAAGGCACCTGCTCCTACCGCTGAAGGTCTTGGAGGGAAGGAGAAGCCCGGCAAGACCTCTCGCACCCACTCCGGCAAGCGCACCTCCTCGGAGTGTTGTGCTACCGTCGAGGACGTGCGAGAGAGCTCTACCGACAAGAGCAAGAGATCCAGAGCCGAGCCGCCGCGGACCAAGAAGGTGCCCGTCATGGAGGATGGCACGGGAGGGGCCTTCACCATAGGCTCCACCCTCGACAGCAAATAGGAAGGTGCGCTCGTCACCTTCCTGCGGGCGAATGTCGACGTGTTTGTGTGGCAAGCATCCGACATCCCCGGTGTTCCCAGGGAGGTGATTGAGCACCACCTAGCTGTCTGCCCCCACGCGTGGCCCGTCAAGCAGAAGGTCAGGAAGCAGGCTCTGTAGAGGCAAGAGTTCATCACAGAGGAGATCAGGAAGTTGGAAGCGGCGGGTTTGGTGAGAGGAGTGCTCCACCCGACGTGGTTGGCCAATCCGGTAGTGGTGTGCAAGGCGAATGGGAAGTGGAGGCTGTGTATTGATTATACATATATCAATAAGGCTTGTCCTAAGGACCCCTTCCCGTTGCCGTGCATTGACCAGATTGTTGACTCCACAGCCGGGTGTGATCTGTTATCATTCCTCGACGCCTACTCGGGCTACCACCAGATCTTCATGACAAGAGAGGATGAAGAAAAGACAGCATTCATCACCCCAGGTGGTATGTATTGCTTTTTACGGATGCCTTTCGAGTTGAAGAGTGCTAGCTCAACGTTCGCAAGGGCAGTCCAAATTGGTTTTGAACCTCAGCTCCATAGAAATATGGAGGCATACATGGATGACATAGTGGTCAAAACCAAGGACGGGCCAACTCTTGTGCAAGATCTGGAAGAGACATTTGCCAACCTACGCAAGATCAACCTCGAGCTGAACCCTGAGAAGTGTGTCTTCGGCGTTCCATCCGGCAAGCTTCTCGGGTTCTTTGTGTCACAGCACGGGATCGAGGCAAACCCAGACAAAATCAAGGCTATTGAGCAGATTGAGGCGCCCAGGCGGATCAAGGATGTGCATCGGCTTACCGGCTGCGTTGCCGCCATGAGCCGATTCATCTCCATGTCCGCCGAGCGCGCCCTTCCCTTCTTCAAAATCTTGAAGAAGGCAGGCCCAATGGAGTGGACCCCAGAAGCCGAGGCAGCATTGCAGGATCTCAAGAAATACCTATCCTCCACGCCAATACTGGTTGCGCCTAAACCACAAGAGCCATTGCTGCTGTATCTGGCGGCGACGAATCAAGTGGTCAGCGCCGCGCTGGTAGCACAGAGGGGGGTCAACAAGGAGGCAGTGACGGCAGCGGAACCAGCGGATGGCAAGCCCAAAATTCCCCTGGCAAGGCCTGGTGCCGGCAAGGCGAGGCCCCCGGCAGAGTCTGATGCCGCCGAGGCAGTGCCCGCGCAGTCAAGTGAGGTGGTGCAGAAGAAGAAGATGATGCAGCACCCGGTTTACTTTGTTAGCTCCCTCTTGCAGGGAGCTAGATCGAGGTACTCTGGTGTGCAGAAATTGCCCTTCGGCCTCCTTATGGCCTCGAGGAAGCTGTGTCATTACTTCCAAGCCCACGAGATCACTGTCATCACCCGCCTCCCATTGCAACGGATACTGCATAACCCAGATGCGACTAGAAGGATTGTGGAATGGGCCTTGGAGTTGTCAAGCTTTGGTTTAAAGTTTGAAAGTACCTCGACAATTTAGAGCAGAGTCTTGGCGGAGTTCATTGCAAAATGGACCTCGACGCCTGACGAAGAAATCCAAGAGACCACTCTCCCCGGCAAGGAAGCAGACCATGACTGGAACATGTACTTTGATGGGGCTTTCTCGCTGCAAGGCGCCGGTGCTGGTGTGCTGCTCGTCGCACCCACCGGAGAGCACCTCAAATATGTGATCCAGATGCACTTCCCCAGGGAGATGTCCACCAACAACACTGCTGATTACGAGGGATTGCTTGCTGGTCTCAGGACCGCGGCAGGCCTCAGGGTTAAGAAGCTCATCGTCAGGGGTGACTCGCAGCTCATTGTCAGATAGGTCAAGAAGGATTATCAGAGGCCATTGACGGAAGCTTACGTAGATGAGGTGAGGAAGCTGGAGGAACACTTTGACGGTATCCAAGCGGAGCACGTCCCCCGAGCGGAGAACGACATCGCCGATTACCTGTCGAAGCGCGCTCCATTCAAGCTACCTATGGAACCAGGTACCTTTTTGCTCCGGTTAACTCAACCATCCGTCGAACCATCAGCGGGGCAGAACAAGCGGAGGAAGTCAGGTCCCAGCAAGTACTTTCCTACCGAGCCCCCTGGGGCTGCCGGCAAGGGTTCTGCCGCGGACGCTGAGCCTGCCCAAGAGCAACTGGCTCCGGCAGGGCGTCAAGCCCTGGCCGTAGAGAAAGCCGCTCCCATGGCAGAAGAAATGCCTTTGGTCCTTGCCGTCGAGCCCCAGGCTCCGGCATGGGCGCAGCATACCATCCAATTCCTCCAAACAGGGGAGCTTCCTGAGGAGCAGGAAGAAGCGGAAAAAATAGCCCGTCGGTCCGCCCTCTACCAGTTCGTCCATGACGTCCTGTACAGGAGAAGGCCAAACAGTGTGAAATTGCGGTGCATCCCCCGGGAGGAAGGACTGGAGCTGTTGGCGGAGATACATGGAGGCATATGTGGCTCCCACATAGGGTCGAGGGCCCTTGCCGGGAAGGCGTTCCGGCAAGGTTTCTTCTAGCCCACCACCCTCCAGGATGCGATGGCACTAGTAACCAAGTGTGAAGCGTGTCAGTTCCATACAAAGAAGCTTCATCAACCAGCTCAAGCCCTTCAAACAATCCCTCTCTCCTGGCCATTCTCGGTCTGGGGGCTCGATATATTGGGCCCGTTCCCCCGCGCTGTCGGGGGCTTTGAGTACTTGTACATTGCGATCGACAAGTTCACAAAGTGGCCGGAGGTGGAAGCAGTCAGAAAGGTGACTGCTCAATCAGCTGTCAAGTTTTTCAATTGACTGGTCTGCCGTTTTGGTGTGCCAAACAGAGTCATCACCGATAACGACATGCATTTCACGAGCCACACCTTCATGCAATACATTCAAGACCTCGGCAGCAAGGTCTGTTTTGCTTCCGTGGCACGCCCACGGAGCAACGGCCAAGCGGAGAGGTCAAATACTGAAGTGTTGCGAGGCCTAAGGACAAAGACTCTTGACAAGCTGCGCAAGAGTGGAAGGCGCTGGATTGATGAATTGCCGGCGGTTCTTGGTCGATCGGGACAACGCCAAATCGAGCCACCAGCCAGACACCTTTTGCCCTGGTATACGGGGCAGAAGCAGTTCTCCCCACAGAACTCATGTACGGGTCACCTCGAGTGCTCGCTTATGATGAGCTTGAGCAAGAGCAGTTGCGCTAAGATGACGCAATGCTCCTTGAGGAAGATCGTCTTCGGGCGGCTGTGAGAGCAGCGCACTACCAGCAAGCCTTGCACCGCTACCATAGCCGCAAGGTTCATGCCCGAAGCTTTGAGGAAGGTGACCTTGTTCTTCGGCGCGTTCAGTCGACCAAGAATTCCAACAAGTTGACGCCAAAGTGGGAAGGCCCTTATCGGGTAATACGAGTCACCAGGCCCGGCGCAGTCCTCCTGGAGACTGAAGATGCTGTCCCAGTAAGCAATTCCTGGAACATCGAGCATCTTCGCAAGTTTTACACGTAAGGCACGGCTTGCCAGGCCTCCCGGCAAGCCACCTTTTGTACAAGCTTTGCTGACAAGGCATGTAACCCTTTGTACAAAGCCAGGCGCAGACCCTGAGCATAAATAAATGAAGCACTTGCGCCCTAAGTTATAGCATGCATGCTAGGTCGAGTCTCTTCCTTGGTTAGGGTTGATAGTGCTTAGCGGAGACTAACCCCTAGCCTAGAGGTCGAGTGCGCGTCTATCTGTTTCTTTTCTGTCCTCCTTTGGTTCGCAGGGCACATGAGCACTTCTGCTGAGCTACTTGGAAGAAGGGAAACAGACCGGCATCCCGACCCCGGCAAACCAGAGTTACCGGGGGCTGCAAGCACAAGGATCCAAAACCGCGGCAAGACAAGGTTGCCGGGGGCTGCAGATCTAGATAAGTCTTTCATCCTCTATCATGCATTTCGGAACGGAACTGGGATATGTGAAACCTCGTTTTATTTCTAGGCCACCGTGCTCCCCTTTTCTATACCGAAGGATTATCTCCTGGGCCCAGATTTGGTTGTAGCTGCGGTGGCAAAGAAGTAGAACAAGGAGCTTAGGCCCGCTTCATCCCTGCCTCCGCCAAGGGCACGAGAATGGTCGAGCGAAGTGGGGGGACGACAAGGCCTGTTGCCGGGTGAAAACGTTTATCTCAAATTATAACAAGGATTCATTCCTTGTCGTGGGGTCTGCCCATGAACGAAAAACCCGGCAAACATCCCTTTTTCATTAAAAGCATCCCACACGGGTACAGTCCGTACAGAATGAAAAACATGAACAAAGGGGATTAGAAGCTTTAAATTTAACAAGGCCTGAAGGCTTACAGATTAAAAAAGAGAGAAGGTGCCCGTGATCCCTTTCTTGTCCCTCTCCTCAGGAGGCAGGTCAAGGAAGCGAGAGGACAAAAGGGGCGCCTAGGCGAGCTAGGAGCAGCAGAGAACACCTCGGTGGCCGCCCACGGGTAGGCCGGTGATGACGGTGCCGGGAAAGGAGCTGGAAGATGAGGCGGCAGGACCAGTAGTACGCGATGAAGGCGTCGGTGCCCGCATACTCCGAGTTGACGGCCTTGCCGCCCGCCCTCTTCCTCTTCCGCAGCCTCCCGATGCCAGCCGCCCAAGGAGACGGCCCCGAGAAGTTCAAGGAGCTGGCCCCACCCCCGGCAAAACCCTGCCGGAGGAGCGGCCAGGTGCAGATGCTGCTGCTGCCGCACCCGCCCAGGCGCGGGGCGTCCGACGCCTAGTCGGACTCATCCCCGTCATCTGCCCCGCTGTCCTCCTCATCACTTTCACTTGAGGAAGAGCTTCCATCGTCGGAATCTCCATCGGAGGAGCTCTCCACGCAGCACTTCAGGCAAGTCCCGAAGTCTCCGAACACCTTGACGGAGAGCAGGCCGTCCTCCATCAATTTGAAGTAGAGGACGAGCCCCGCCGTCAGACTGTGGATGCGAGCGAACGTCTTCCACCAACGACGGAGGTACATGACCCGAGGAGCCGGGAAGTCGATGTTGACCCGCGTGCCCCCATTCCCACAACCCCTCATGTGCAATCTGAGGGATTGGGGCCGGCCACGCTCCATCTCCTGAGCGAACGGGGCAGGAAGATGGAGACGGCGACGCGGAGGGCGGCGCAGCCTAATGAAGAACTCGCGGGGCTGGTCTCCAACATGGCCTTCCATTGGGAAAGGCACCATGGGGGCGAAGCCGGTGCACCGCCCCGTCCTCCTCTTCCCCGAGCACTACGACCTCTGCCCCGGCCTCGCCCCCTCCCCCTTTCCCTCGCGGCCGGTTCCACCACCGCGGGCTCAGGAGGAGGAGGGACGCGCTGTCGGGCGGCGACCCTCGCCGCCACCGTCGAGGGACCTGGATTTACTTTCTCCATGGCGAGTGAAAGGAAGAAGCAGAAGCAAGAGGAGATAGATGACAGAAGAGTGCGGGACGCCATTCCCCCTCCCTCCTCTTTATAAAGGGGCGGGGTCGGGGCTCGGCCGCCCCTCTTGGCCAATCCAGCCACCAGAGGCGCAGGGAATCAGGACCGACCCGCTGCCCCAACCAGCGACGGCCCGGTTTCCCGCCTCCACCGCTTGCCATCCCAGGCGCATGAAGGACGCGTGGCGGACGTGCAGAACTGAGGGGACGGGAGAAGCGACCTCTCCCCACCCTGTGATCATGGGGAGTGGACGCCTTGAAGACCGCGACCCGGCCCCGTTCAGTAAATGAGCCGCGCCTCCACGCCTCCCTCTTTTTACGGGGAAGGCGCGAGCCGCCTCTTTACTGCGATATGACGCAGGCATGTGGAAACCGCCCCACGCATGCCACCCACGTCGCACACACCCGTCCACGCCGCACCGCGCGCGCGGGTCGTGGGAAGCGCAATGCGCGAAAAGTCTTACCGCGGTAAAAACCGCCCCGCCTGCCCGTGCACCATTTTGGGCCTGGCCCAACAACGTGCCACGCTTATGTGTGGCCCAGGCCCGGGGGCTCCTGTCGGTGTACAAAAAGAGGGGCACGCCTTTGTACCCCTTTACCTATGCACGGGCAGTCGGAGCCGCGCCCACGGTCACACCAAGCAGAACAGGGGAGGTGAGCCATGGTAAGACCGAAGCTCAAGATAATCAGAGCAACGCCAAGGCCGAGACCACAAGGAGCAGAGGGACGAGGCAGGCTCCCCCGGCAAGATCCTTGCCGGGGCAGCCTCAGCAGCCCCGGCAAGACCCTTGCCGGGGCAGCTCGCCCCACACCAACAGAGCGAGCCACCCTTGAGCCCACGGTCCCAAACACCATCATCCACGTGGGGCCAGGGCTCGGGAAGGCACCTCTGTGGTGGAATGCAGATCTTTGTGAAGACATATTCAAGATCAGATGAGGATTAGAAGACGACGATCCTCGGCAAGATCCTTGCCGAGGAGGGCCACCAGACCCCCGGCAAGGCCCTTGCCGGGGACGACGGCGCGCCATGGCAAGACCCTTGCCGAGCCACACGGCAAGACCCTTGCCGGGCCACCCGGCAAGGCCCTCACCAAGGACGCCAGTGGGGCCACTGCCAGGCCCACGTCAACCAAGCTTCCACCGCCGTTCACATGAAGCTGCCGGCCCAACCAGCTGGGCGGGCACCTGCGTGGCAACATGCAGCTCCCAGGCCAACTCATCGAGCACCTGTGTGGCGGCATGCAGATCTTCGTGAAGGCTCCACGACCGCGCCACCTCAGCTGCCCGCCTGCCTACATGGCGCCGCACGCATCGCTGGCCGAGGCGCGTGTCAAAGCAAGGAGGAGCGGCGATGGACGGGACGGGCCTCGCCCCCGTCCCTGATAAAGTAGGGGGACACCTAAGCTACGCATTAAATGTGTCTTGTCCTGTAATACGAGCGATAAGCTCGGGGCATTGTGCGCCTTTCCCCCTCCTGTGTGCCACTATGGCAGCCCCTTTCAACTATAAAAGGAGGCCCATGGCATACTGGAGAAGGATTCGGCTCTTTGGAACCACGCACTCACCACAGCTAGTTCGAGAGCTCAAGAACTCTCTGAAATACACCCTCTAAAGCAGGACTAGGGTTTTACGCATCCTTGCAGCCCGAACCTGGGTAAACACTCCTTGTGCTGGCTACTGATCCTGCTCTTCTTGCAACCCTGCGCCCCAGCAACCGTAGTAGGGATTCTTGTGATCCCATAGGTGTCGTTTTCCCCCGACACTTGCCAATTGATGTCTTGTTGCGGGGCCAGCAAGACACATAAATCCATCAGAGATTCGTCGAGGCGATGTGGAGGCTAATGAACCCGTGGATCTGCTCAAGACGAAGGTACTCGAGCGCAGTATAGCTGCGGAGCAGGTGCTCCATAGCCTTCTTCGAGATGACAACGTCGAAGAGGTCGAGCTGCTTGAGTTGAGGGAGAAGAAGGGAGGGTGTGGCATTAATCTGGGGAAGATAGCAGGAGCTGAAGCTGGCGCGACGCAGCGTTGGCGCGACGCAGCGTTGGCGCGACGCAGCGTTGGCGCGAGGCGAAGCGCGGACGGGGGCAGAGAGCGACATCGTCCAGCTTCAAAGCTGAGCTCCTCGAGCTGATCTAGGGCAGGGGATAAGAACCACTCGTTGAACTTGGGTTGGACCTTGCAGTTGGTACTGAACATGCGGATGTCAAGGCGTCTGGCTGGCCCAGGGTGCGATGAAAGGATCTTGGAGACTGCGGCCATGCGTTTGCAATCCCCGACGCAAAGGCAGCTGTCGACGGTGAGGTTGAGGAGGACGCGGCGCCAGAGGGGGCGCCACCACCGGGAGAGCAGGGCGGTCCGCACGGCAGATTTGGTGGGGAGGAGGCCGATGATGACGAGCAGAATGTCATCGGGGAGGCTGCTGATGAAGTCCAGGCTCGCCGGATGCGGTTTTGGCTCAAGCCGCCTCCGCTTGTTGGCTGCGTCGCCATCCATCTCAACCGACGGCGACGTCGGTGTACACGTGTGTTGGTGTGTGTTGTGTGCTGGGTGTGCGCGAGTGCATCCTTGTGTGGATGCCGCCGCGCAGTGGTGAATTGTGCGCGAGTGCGTCCTCCACGCGGAAGAAGTGTGTCCTCAATGCGCCCTCAATTTACTAGCGTGCGGGGTGCTACCCCGAGTGGTTTCAACTTTGTTTACTTCACCGCGTGTCAGATGGGCCTCTAGTTTACTTATTTTCACCCACTGCCACATGGGCCAGCACTCGAAGATACAGAACACGAGCTGACAAGGCAGCATGTGGACTGGTTGACCGGTTAACTAAACAATATACGGAGCTATACGCTGACACAGTGAGCGTATAATCCGTCGGTATAGAGTGTTCATGTGAGAGGGGAGGCCCGTGAGAGATAGCAGAGAGAGAAAGAGCTACTCCCTCCGTTCGATAATGTAGTTCCAACATTTTTTTAAAAGTCAAACTTTTGAAACTTTGACCAAGTTTATAAAGAAATTACTTATATCTACAATACCAAAGATAAATGATAGTATGAATTAAGTACATGTTGTGATGAATCTAATGATCTTTCCAGATGTACAGGTTTTTCTCCACATATACCTGGTTAAACTTTTATGAGGTTTGACTTTTCAAAACATCCATATGCTTATGGACGTGAGAGAGTCCCTAACTAGAGAGAGAGAGAGAAATAGAAAGAGCGAGTGAAAAAAGTGTGTGTGTGTGTGTGTGTGTGTGAAAGAGACATGGACAACACTCGATAAAAGTCGAGAAAAAACGTGTGTGTCTTATGCAAACATATCACACATGCATCTTCGACAACGGAAGCAAGGTGAGGAGATAGTGTGTGGTTGTTTGCAACCGAGAGAGCAAGACCCCTAGCACGTGGCCAAGAGGGGTCTGACAAAGAAGGTAGAGAGGTCGAGAGAGACGTACGGAGAAAATGCAGACATGGGGAGGAGAGAGTGTATGTTTGTCATAGAGAGATCCCCTGGAGATCGTGATGGGACTACATGGGTGGGAGATGGAGTGACAAGGTGTGTGCGCGATAGAAGATACCCCGAGAGATATCGAGATAGACGTATGGATGGAAGGAGACAATACGTGTGTTCCTGATGGCTAGTGAGAGATAATCATACTTAGGGGGGGAGTGCTTGCGCCTATGATGGAGTGAGGGATTATGGTACTTATTAGGGGGTGCATGTCACATAGAGAGAGAACAAGGGCGAAGAGTGTTGGATGGGTCTATATGTATAGCGCGAGCAAGACATGTGTATATCTGAACCAGGGAGATATAAAGTTTGA
Organism: Triticum aestivum; assembly: GCF_018294505.1. Lineage (NCBI taxonomy): Eukaryota > Viridiplantae > Streptophyta > Magnoliopsida > Poales > Poaceae > Triticum > Triticum aestivum. The sequence continues at coordinate 422,021,746 of NC_057808.1, read as the reverse complement.
GAGAGATTGAGGAGCCCCGATAAGGCTAAGTGGTGCGTCAGATAGCTGAGAGGGGGAAAGAGATATTCCATCCGCTCGATAATGCAGTGCATGTTATTTTTTTAGAAGTCAAACTTTGGAAACTTTGATCAGGTTTACACAAATGTTATTTATATCTTCAATACCAAAGATACATCATACAAAACTACATCTCATGGTGAATCTAATGGTATATGTTTGCCGTTCTAGATGTAATTGTTTTTCTCCATGTACATGGTCAAACTTTGTGATGTTTGACTTTTCAATAAATCAATATGCTATGGACCGAGGAGAGTGCCTAAGTCAAGAGGGATCAAGTGCGTGTGAAGGAGAATGAGTAAGTGTGCAAAAAGAGTATGTGTGAAAGAGAAAGTGACAACAAACGATAAATTAGAGAGAGAGTGTGTGTTTTTTCGTTTCTTAGGCGAACATATCACGCATGCATCTCCGAGATAGAAAAGCGAGGCGAGGAGATACACGAAGACAGCTAGTGTGTGATTGTTTGCAACAAAGAGAGACACCCCTGTAGCACATGTCCAATAGAGGTCTGGCCAACATGGAACAAAGGTTGAGAGGGACACATGGAGAACATGGACGCATGGGGAGGGCGAGAGGGTGTGTTTGTGATAGAGAGACCCCCTCGAGATCGTGAGGGGACTATATGGGTGGGAGATCAAGGGAGGTGCGTGCGCGATAGAAAGATGCCCCGAGAGAAATCGAGATAGACCATGCATGCACATGTTTGTGATGGAGACTAAGATTAGCTAGTCATATACATATAGGGGGGACTGCGTGTGCCTACAATTGAGTGAGAGACCATCATACTTGGCTAGCTAGGCATGAGATTGTGTGTGTGTGCGTGTGAGATGGAGAGAGAACGAGGGAGAGAGATAGAGTTTTAGATGGGCCTATTGAGTGCGAGTGAGATATGCATGTGTATGTATGACCCAGGTAGATGGAGAGTTTGAGAGAGAGGGGGAAGAGCTCCGAGACGACAGAGTGGTGCGTGAGAGAGTTACGGGCAACGAGCCAAGGAATTTGTGTGCGTACAATGAGTACACCCAAGATATCTTGCTTGGACTAGAGAATCATACATAGTGTGCGAGAGAGACCTATAGATGGAGTATATATGCATGTGAACTAGAAAGACCCCCCCACGCACACACACAAAGAGAGAGAGATGGAGAGAAAGCGAGAGGGACCAAGAAGGTTTGTGTGTTGGATGCGTGCGACAGAATTGAAGATTGTC